>NW_004443980.1:814449-868933 GCF_000243295.1 Trichechus manatus latirostris
TTCTTGGAGAATTCTGAGTATTAGAGATTTGAATTCCCTATCAGGTAGTTCTAGTGCATTTCCTTCCACAGGAGAGTCATCTGGTGTTTTATTTTGGACACCTACTGGAACCATCCTGTCCTGTTTTTGTAAATGTTTTGATATTGTCTGCTGTCTTCGGGGCATTCAGTAGTTATTTTTCTTGTTCATTGATTGTAGATTTGTTTGTTTCATCCCTTTTTTTTTTTAAATTTGACTAGAGCAGGTGGATTGTGTGTTCTTTGTTGTTTGCTCATCTGTGGGCACAACACTTTTCGCCTCCTCCAACTGGCAGGGTCAGTCACTCAGATATGGTACAGCAGGGCAGGTCTAGCTGAAGAGGAGTTACTGGGACAGGTGGTTTGTGGCACTCACTACAGCCATCGGGGGGGTCGGTAATCAATGCAGGGCAGGTTCCAGTGGGCCGTGCCTGTGCTGCTTGGTGGTGTGATGTCAAGCACATGGTGCAGGTACGCAAGATGCAGTGTGGAGATTGTTATGTGTGGAGCTGAGATGGATATGGGAGAGAGGAGAGAGGAACAGCAGCCAGAAACATACAAACAAAACAGAATGCTAGGGGAGCTTGCCGTTGGAGTGGAGAGATGAGAGACTATGAAACGGAGAAAAACAAAAAGGGAAAGAGGAAGAAAAGAAAAGAAAAGAATGAATAAATAAAAATCGGAAAGGGAAAAGAACAGCAAAGTTCTCAGGGATCCCACCAGTAAGGTTATGAGGTCTGGGGAACTTGTTCTCAGGTGTTTCAGTACAGCCTGGCTAGAAGGCGTAGAGGTATACAGCGCCAGGTATTCAGGGAACAGAAAAGAAGGAAGATACAGAGAGACGAGAAATTGACTAATGAAGAAAAACAAAAAGGGGAAAAAAGGGAGAAGAAAACAGAAGAAATTAAAAAAAAAAAAGAAAGAAAAGAACAAGAAAAGCCCCCCAAAAAACAGGAAGAAAGAAATGCTCTCAGGGATCCCTCTGCACGTCTGTGCAAGCTGAGGGAGTAGATTCCAAGCCACGCAGCACCACCTGGCCAGAACAGGCTCCCAACTCAAGAAAAGGAAAAGAAAACAAACAAAGGAACAAAAGCCCCGGGATCCCACCAGCATGGCAGCCCAGACCGGGAAGCAGCTCCACACTCAAACGGAGCTCCGCAGCCCCTCAGGAAGAAGCAAAGATGGAACACAGGTATTTGAGCAAAAGAAGGGGAAGTAGTGAGAGGTAAGGAAGAAATCAAAAGAAGCGGGGAAAAAGCAACACCAGCAGCCAACAAATGGCAGTCAGAGAGCCAGCTAGTGCGTGCTGGTGGAATCCAAGCAACCAGTGCTTCTCGGACAAGAGACTGTGTCCTCGGGAAGCAGAGGAGGCCGAGTATGGGTGAAGAAGGGTAGTGGGTGGGAAAGCGTATATCACAAATTACCACAGCTCCGCAGCCCCTCAGGAAGAAGCAAAGATGGCACACCGAGCCAGGTATTTGAGCGAAAGGAGGGGGAGGTAGTGAGAGGTAAGGAAGAAATCAAAACAAGCAGAAAAAAGCAACACCAGCAGCCAACAAATGGCACTCAGGGAGCCGGCCCATTCGGGTGGGTGGAATCCAAGCAACCGGTTCTTCCCAGACAAGAGACTGTGGCCACGGGAAGCAGAGGAGGCCGAGTTGGGGTGAAGAAGGGTGGGGGATGGTAAAGCATATATCACAAATTACGAGTTGTTTTGTCTCCCGCTGGAAGCTCAGTGAAGCTGCTTTCTCGTACCCCCTTTGGCTGGTCTCTGACAGAAGTCCAAGATGGTGGATCCGTGCTGCATTAGCTGATAGGGGATCTCTCCATGACTCTCTACTCCCTCTCCGTTCTCTGTCGGTTTTCTCACTCCATTTGGTACTTGGCTGAGTTCTTTCTCTCTTCATTTGATGTTTTACGGTTTCAGGATTGTTGTTTTCTCTGTTCGGCTTAGTTTTTCGGATCTTTGCTGTGAAGGGACAGTGTGGTGCTTCTGCCTAGAGCGCCATTTTACCAGAAGTCGAGCCCATTACTGAACATTTTGATATAGGTTTCTATAGATGAATCAAAAGTGAAACTGCAGAACAGAATTTTAAATTCTCATGGACTCCAAACTTCCTGGAGCCATAGAGGGTAGATGAACCCTTGAAACTACTGCCCTAAGACAATCTTTAAACCTTAAACTAAAAATATTCCCTGAAGTCTTTTTAAAACCAAACAACAGTTTAGCTTAACTAGTAAAAAAAGTTCAGTCTTGAGCATTATGCTCTTTTAAGAACTATCAATAAGGGATTAAGTTGACAACAGCAACTCGACAGATAGGAACCTTAGGGGGCAGTGAGTTTATGTTAATGGCAGAGAAATAACTCAGAAAAGGAGGGTGAGAATGGTCGCACAACTCAAAGAATGCAATCAACATCACTAAACTGTATACATAGAAACTAGTGAATGGGTGTATATTTTACTGTGTATACAGTAACAACAAAAATATTTAAAAATCTGTAGAAGAGAGATAGACAGACAGAAAGATAAACAGCATTTACTGAGTACTTAGCAACAACTAGGACAAGTACTAGATACAGCAAAGGGTGAGAGTGGGGTCTTGTCCTCACAGAGCCCACAGGGTAGGGTTTCCATTCACTCTTGCTTAAAAACATACCTCCAGACTGTCATGGATTGAACTGTGTCCCCCAAAAATATGTGTCAACTTGGCTAGGCCATGATTCCCAGTACTGTGTGGTTGTCCTCCATTTTGTGATTATAATTTTCCTATGTGTTGTAAACCCTAATCTCTGCCTGTGATTAATGAGGCAAGATTAGATTGTGTTAAAGAGGATTAGGGTGGGATTGTAACACCCTTACTAAGGTCACATCCCTGAACCAATGTAAAGGGAGTTTCCCTGGGGTGTGGCCTGCACAACTTTTTATATTACAAGAGATAAAAGGAAAGGGAAGTAAGCAGAGAGTTGGTGACTTCACACCACCAAGAATGCAGTGCTGGGAGCAGAACGTGTCCTTTGGACCTGAGGTTCCTGCATGGAGAAGCTCCTAGTCCAGGGAAAGACTGATGAGAAGCACTTTCCTCCAGAGCCAACAGAGAAAGCCTTCCCCTGGAGCTGACACCTTGAATTCGGACTACTAGCCTAGTAGACTGTGATAAAACAAATTTCTCTTTCTTAAAGCCATCCACTTGTGGTATTTCTCTTATAGCCACACTAGACAGAGACTTTGCAAAACTACACTGTTAGTTCTTGGTGTTGTTATTTACAGAATACCATGTAATACAGTGACACCTGTCAGAGCCAGAACTTGACAAGATTTGTTTTTCCAGGTTTTGCAAGTTTTCAACCTTTGACAGGGTGCAGTCTTACCATTTTTCTATTGCTCATTTTAGTGGAAAATATTTTAGTTTTCCTTCTCTGACGCATCTCTACCTTAGCAGAAGTTCCAGCTCTCGCAGGTTTTACTGTAGTATATGCTCGAGAATAAGGGATAAAGAAGATCATGAAGGAGGAGAAGAATCTTTACAGATTTTTATCTCCAGTTTTGGAAACTGGGCCACAAAATAAAAAAGTCTGTGCTGCCAGAAGATATTCAAATGGCCACTAAGTACATGAAGAGATGCTCAAAGTCATTAGCCATTACTCACTGCTGTCGAGTTGATTCCGACTCATAGCGACCCTGTAGGACAGAGTAGAACTGTTCCATAAGGTTACCAAGGCTGTAAACCTTTATTATTTTTTTATTGTTGTAATTAAATGAAGTTTACATTTCAAGTTAGTCTCCCATACAAAATTTTTATACATAGTTATGAGACCCTAACTGCTCACCCCATTCTGCGACAGCACACTCCTCCTTTCCGCCCGATTCCCCATGACCATTCAACCAGCTCCTAACTCTCTCTGCCTTCCCATCTCACCTCTGGACAAAAGCTGCCTCTTTGGTCTCTTGTATCTACTTGACTAAGAGGCACACTCTTCAGGAGTATCACTTTATGTCCCACAGTCCAGTCCAATCCCTGTCTGAAGAGCTGGCCTCGGAAATTGTTTTCGTTGTGGGCTGACAGAGAGTCCAGGGGCCATGCTTTCTGGGGTGCCTCCAGTCTCAGTCAGACCATTAAGTCTGGTCTTCTTACTATAATTTGAGTTCTGCACCCCATCCTTCTACTGCTCCATCACTGACCCTCTGTTGTGTTCCCTGTCAGGACGTTCATTGGTGGTAGCCAGGCACCATCTAGTTTTTCTGGTCTTAGGCTGATGAAGTCTCTCTGCTTTATGTGGCCCATTCTGTCTCTTGGGCTAATACTTGCCTTCTGTCTTTGTTGTTCTTCATTCTCCTTTACTCCAAGTGGTTGGGACCAACTGATGCATCTTAGATGACCGCTTGCAAGCTTTTAAGGCCCCAGATGCCACTCACCAAAGTAGGATGCAGAACACTTTCTTAATAAGCTTTGTTATGCCAATTGACCCAGATGTCCCCTGAAAACATGGTCCCAAGACCCCCTACCCCTGCTACTCTGTCTCTCAAAGTATTTGATTGTATTCAGAAAACTTCTTAGCTTTGGTTTAGTCCAGTTGTACTGACTTCCCCGGTAGTGTGTGCTGTCCTTCCCTTCGCCTAAGATGATTCTTATCTACTATTTAATTAGTGAATAACCCTCCCTCCCCACCCCTGTAACCATCAAAGAATGTTTTCTTCTGTGTTTAAACCTTTTCTTGAGTTCTTATAATAGGGGTCTTATACAGCATTTGTCCTTCTGTGACTGACTAAATTCACTCAGCATAATAAGTTCCAGCTTCCACCATGTTATACGATGTTTCACAGCTTCATCATTGTTCTTTATCGTTGCGTAATATTCCATTGGGTGGATATACCATAGTTTGTTTATCCATTTGTCGATTGATGGGCACTTAGGTTGCTTCCATCTTTTTGCTATTGTAACAGTGCTGCAATGTACATGGGTATGCATATATCTCTTTCTGTCAAAGCTCTTCTCTACGATATATTTCAAGGAGCAGGACAGCTGGATCATATGGTACTTCTATTTCTAGCTTTTTAAGGAAGCGCCAAATCGATTTCCAAAGTGGCTGTACCATTTTACATTCCCACCAACAGTGTATACGTGTTCCAGTCTCTCCACAACCTCTCCAGCATCTATTATTTTGTGTTTTTTGGATTAACTCTAGCCTTGTTGGGGTGAGATGATATCTCACTGCAGTTTTGATCTGCATTTCTCTAATGGCTAATGATCATGAGCATTTCTTCATGTGTCTGTTAGCCCCCTGAATATCTTCTTTGGTGAAGTGCCAATGCTGTAAATCTTTATGGAAGCAGACTGCCACATACTTCTCCCACGAAGCAACAGGTGCGTTCAAACTGCCGACATTTCGGTTAGCCAAGTGCTTTAACCATTGCATCACCAGGGCTCCCATTACCCATTAAACCAAAACCAAACCTCCTGCTGTCGAGTCAATTGCAATTCATAGTGACCCTATAGGACAGAGTAGAACTGGCCCATAGGGTTTCCAAGGAGCACCTGGGGAATTCAAACTGCTGGCCTTTTGGTTAGCAGCAGCAGCTCTTAACCACTATGCCACCAAGGTTTTAGGGAGATGCAAACCAAAACCACAGTGAGGTACCATTTCACCCCCTTTAGAAATGGCAATGATCATAAAAACAGAAACATTAGTTGTTACCAAGGTTGGGGAGAAACAGGAACCATCATCCATTGTTTATGGAAATATGATACAGCCACTGTAGAAAACAGTTTGGCAGGTCCTCAAACAATTAAACATAGAATTACCATATGACCCAGCAATCCCAATCCTAGGTATACACCCAAAAGACCTGAAAGCAGCTACGCAAATAGACACAGGTACATCGATGTTCACTCTGGCACTTTTCACAATACCCAAAGGGGGAAAGAACCAAAATGCCCAGCAACTGATGAATGGATAAACAAAATGTGGTATATACACACAATGGAATATTACTCAGCCATAAAGAGGAATTAAGTCCTGATGCATACTACAACACGGATAAAACTGGAAAACATGCTGAGCAAAGTAAGTCAGTCACGAAAGGACAAACATTGTATGATCTCGCTTACATGAAATAGCAAATATTATAGAAATCAAAAATTATTAGCGGTGATGGTGCTGTGGTTAAGAGTTATGGCTGCCTCTCCCTGGTAACCCAATGGGGCAATTCTACTCTGTCCCACAGGGTCGCTATGAGTTAGAATCTACTTGACAGCAACATGGTTTTTTTGTTTGTTTGTTTGTTTTTACCAGGAGAGGGAGGGAGGTGGAAAAGAGGGAGTTTTTGCTTAGGGTACCCTGAATGTATGTTAATGGTAGATGGAATAATTTGGAAAAAGATAGTAAGAATGGCTGTACAACTTGAAGAACATAATCAATATCACCAAATTATCCATGGAGAAATTGTTTAAGTGCTGAATGTTTTGTTGTATATATTTTCAGTACAATTAAAAAAAGTCTGTTGCATATGGCAGTAGGTTTTTAAATGTAATAATAGTATTTATTGAGCAGTTACACAAAGCTCAACTATTCTATCCTGCCACTGAAGAAAGACTCAAATGGAACCAATGGAACAGAACTTAAAGCCCAGAAACTAATCCAAGTATATATACAAATTAGCATACTAACAAGTTGTTTCAAATAATGGGGTGAAGATCAGGGCTTCCAACAAGTTCATTCCAGTTCGAACCCCTGCTGAGAATTTGCATTTCTAACAAGTTCCCAGGAAGTTATATATAAGAATCACCTGGGGATCTTGTTAAACTGTAGATACTGATTCAGTGTATCTGGGGGGTGGAAATGCAAATTCTGGAAAGATGAATTATACAATAAAATGTGATGCCCTAATTACTTGGTTCAAAAAAAAACTGGACTCTTACCTCACACCATTTATCAAAATAAATTTCAGGTGGCTCAAATAATTACATGTGGGTGTCTGGAACCAAGAGGATGTGTATGACTCTCTCCTCTCACATTATTCCTTTTTAAAATGATCCAACGAACTCATTGGGAAAATTTGCCACCACTAACTGGCCACTTGACAAGGGCTCCATCCACAAACCTGAGCACTAGAGCAGAATCAGCTGGAGATGGCTGAGGAAAGAGCACAGCAAGGGGAGAGCCTGACCAGCTGCCAGCCATCAGAACATCAACAATAAAACAGCTGCCATGCATCAGTTACTGAAAGCCAGACACTGTTCTAAGCTATTATCAAATTTCAATATTATTGTACATATGAGGGACCTGGTGCTCAGAGGGTTAAACAAGATGCCCCATGTTTTACAGCTAATAAACAGCAAAGCCAGAATTGGAACACACGGCTATCACACTCAAGCTTAAACTCTTAACCCCTTCACTCTACACAGAGACGCCAAGTCCCCCAGGATCCCCTCTTCAGGGCCTAAGTACAGCTCCTGGATTGCAGCATTGGCTGGAGGCGAGACCAGTGCTGGAGAACCAGTCGTGCTGGAGCTTCTTGCCTGGATGCAGAGGCGAGCCAGCTATTTAGGGGGAAGAGAAACTACCTCGGTGGGCTGAGAGCTGCCAAGGCAGACACAAAAGGGAGACTGTTCCCGAACAATGGAGAACTCTGACCTGCAGCTGTCTATACTGCCTACAGCTCCGTCCCTACCCCACACCAACTATCAGAACGCTAAATTACAGTAAAGCTAACTTTTTTTCCCCTATTTTTGCCTGGAATGAAAAGAAAAAAAGAATAATGACCTACACAATCTCTGACAAAGCATATTTCAGTTGCCAATACTGAACAAACTAGATCTCTTTTGGCAGACGAGCCAAGAAGCTAGCAAACTAGATATGAGAAGAGACTCAGTATTGTAACAGAAATGGAAAAATCTGAATAATTCGAGTAACTGAAAGAAACAAGACAATCTTACAAATTTTTTAATTTATATTCAGTGAGACCCAAAAGGATACTGCATCACTGATACCAAAATTACTTCAAGGAGAAAGGAGCAACAGGAAATAGTGTTTGGCTGTAAAAAAAGCAAAACTGGTGGCCTAAACCAGAGGTAGTGAAGAGCCAACTGGCTACTGCAGAAAACCAAACTGTGCCTAAGAAGACCCGTTCAATGAAATCTCCTACAACTCACAGGAAAATAACAAAAAACTGGAAATTATTAGAGAAAAAAGGTAACATGGGAATGAATGATCCAGAAGAGCTACATGTAACGGGAACTTCAGAAAAGAGAAACCAAAGACAGAAGGGAGAAATAATAAAAAAAGAAGTAATAATTAATAATACAAAAAGAAAGAAAACTTAAAGATGAGTTTTTCAGATTGAAATTATTCACGCAGAGCTTGGAAGAATTAATCATAAATGACCCATACAGCCTAGCAGAAGCTCTGAATGTCAGGGAGAAGAAAAAAAAATTTCACTATACATATAGACTTCCATCAAGGAAAAAAAAAAAAGGAATGTGAATGAAATGGATATCAGGCTTCTCATCTGCAATACCAACTGTTAAAAGAAAATGGATTACAATTTATGGGACTCTGAAGGTAAAAGACTGCAACTTAAAACTTGTACATTTAGCTAAATTGTCAATACTGTTACCATCATTAATATAATGTAGAAGAATATATTAACAGATAAAAACTCAAAGATATACTTTCTATATACACTTTCTGGAAAAAAAATTCTTTAGGGAAGATATACTACCATTAAAAATTAAATTAGAAAAAAAGAACTCAAGAAAGTATAAGATACATACAAGTATATACATATAGAAGTATAAAAGAAATGGCAACGAGCAGTGAAGCTAGCAAAGCTAGAGCTGTCTCAGAAATGCATGCAAAGGTGTTGAAATCTTAATGCAAATATCCAGAAATAACCCTTGAAGGAGCATAATATATATATACAGATACACTAATATTTCCAATTATTTCAATAAAACTTAGGAGGTAACGGGAAAAACAGAAGAAAAGAATGTGCTGAAGTGCTAATTCGATCCATTGGCCCACAAAAATTCATGTCCTTGCCACATGCAAAACACATTCACCCCATCACATTATCCCAAAAGTCTTAAATCAAGTCCAGGTACAAAATCTCATCTTCTGAATCATCTACATCAAATACGGGTGAGACTTTAGGTGTATTCCACCATCGGGCAAAATTCTTCTTCTGTGAACCCATGAAATCTAGACTACAAGTTATCTGTTTCCAAAGTACAGTGGTGGAACAGGCACAAGGTAGACATTTATATTGCGAACTGGAGAAACTGGAGAGAAAGAAGGGATAGCCGGCACCAAGCCAAGTCCAAAATTCAGCAGAACAATTTACATTAGCTCTAAAGGATTGAAAATAATCCTCTGTTCTTTGGGACCATCTGGGCAAGGGCCCTGCCCCGCAGACTCTGGATGTTGGCCATGTTCTCTGGATTCTGGGTGGAGGCCCCTTGACCCTGGGCTTAAGCTGCACCTTTCAGGCCCACTGGGACGATAACTCTGCTCCCTGGACTTTGGGGGGCCCCACTCTCCTATTTCATCTGAGCGAAGAGTCTACACCCTCAGCCCTGGCAGGCCCCGTTCTTCTGCCCCTTGGGCATGGCAGCACCACCCCTTCAGCTCTGGGCAGTGGCCCCATCCCCCTGGCACACCTTAATGGCAGCCCCACACTCCAGAACCAAGTTAGTAAAGATCCAACTCTGACACCTAGGAAGCTGTGGCCCCACACTTTGAAACTTAGAAAGCTCTGCTTCCCATGCTCCTTCCAACAATTCTGCTGATCTCAGAGCTGCTCCAAGATGGTCCTTTCCTTTTCTTGGAGGAAAAGAGATGTAGCTCCTTTGGCCTGTTTCCTGCCTGTAGAATTCCAAGAGGCAGATAGCGTTCTTTCCTTTCGTTCTTTCTCTGTCCCCTTTAGTCTAAGCTGATAGGTTTTCTGCTGTGCTAGTTGGTTAATCAGTCACAGGCTTAAACTCTTTAATAAAAGATTGTGTAGCCACGTCCGTGGTGAACATTCTAGGACACGTGTCCTTCATTTGTACAACAGAATTTTCCAAATCTTTAAGTTCTGTTTTCATTTTGCACAGTTCTTTTAAGTCCATCTATTTCCTCTCGCATTTTACTATAAGCAGCAGGAAGAAACCACGCAGTCCCTTTAAGATCTTGCTTAGAAATCTCCTCAGCCAGATATCCAAGCTCATCACTTACAAGTTCTCCTTTGCACCAAACATTTGAACATAATTCAGACAAATTCTCTGCCACTGCATAAACAGCATTGCCCTTCCTCAACTGTCCAATCACATGTTCATCATTTTCCTTCAATGCCTCACCAGAAGCACATTTAACATTTTTAGCAGCATTCTGTTGCTGGTGCCATATGTATTCTCTCAGACGATAGAGTTTCTCTATTGTTCTCACTTCCTTCTGACCTCTCACCAGAACTACCTTTGACGTCCATAATTCTACCAACAGTCTCTTCAAGGCAATCTAGGCTTTTACTATTAACTCATTGCTGTCGAGTTGATTCTGACTCATAATGACCCTATAGGACAGAGGAGAACTGCTCCACAGGGTTTCCGAGGAGCAGTTCGTGGATTCAAACCGCCACCCTTTTGGTTAGCAGCCGTGCTCTTAACCACTGCACCACCAGGGCTCTAGGCTTTTACTATTAGGCACCTTAAAACTCCTCCAGCCTCTACACCATAACCCAATTTCAAAACTGCTTCCACATTTTAGGTATCTGTTAGAGCAGCACTCCACTTTTCCAGTACCAAATTCTGTCTTAGTTATCTAGTGCTGCTGTAACAGAAATACTACCATTGGGTGGCGTTAACAAACAGAAATTAATTTTTTTACAGTTTAGAAGGCCAGAAGTCCAAATTCGGGGTGCTGACTCTAGGGGAAGGCTATTTATCTCTGTCGGCTCTGAAGGAAGGTCCTGTGTCTTTTGAGATTCTGCTCCTGGGTGATCTTCATGTGGCTTGGCATCTATCCTCCCCCCTCTCCCCTACTCGCTTGCTTGTATAATTTAATCTCAAAAAAGACTGACTTAAGATATACCGACTCAAGAGATACCCTGCACTCATCCTGTCTCATTAACATAACAAAGACAACCCATTCCCAAATGGGATTAAAACCAGAGGCACAGAGATTAGGATTTACAATACATATTTTGAGGGGGCACAATTCCTAACAACTGGCCACTCCTTTTTTGAAAATGTCATCCTCCCCTCACCCCTCCATACCTGCATTCCTAATCCTTTTTACCCTACTCTGGTTTTTTGCTCAGTGCTTACCACCCTCTAACATACTATTATTTATTATGATTATTTTATTTCTCCCCACAAGAATATAAACTCCACAGGGCAGGTGCCTTTGTTTTGTTCACTAATATTATCCCCAGTACCCAGAATAATGCTTGGTCAACTAATATTTGCTGAACACTTGCTGAAAGCCAAACCCAAACCAGTGCGGTCAAGCAGATTTCAACTCATGGAGACCCCACGTGTTACACAGTAGAACTGCTCCATGGGGTTTTCTTGGTTGTAATCTTTATGGAAGGAGATCGCCAGGCCCTCCCTTCTGTGGCGCTGCTGGGTAGCTTCAAATTGCCAACCTTTATTTAGTAGTTGAGCACAAACTATTTGTGCCACCCAGGGACCCTAACACATGATGAATTGAAGGAAAACAAGCAGTCAAAGTGGCCTGGTAATGCAGTCACATTAAGATCTCAACACACATTATTCTTATCACTCTCAATGTTAAATAAAAGCAGCAGTTGCAAATCACAAAAGGTGCGAGCATGTTGGCTCACACCACAGTTCTTGGGGATGGAACTACAAATAATCAGGTCCTAACATATAGAGCATCTCTGGTCAAATCTGAACCCTGCTTTTAATAAATTCATTCAGCTATCTGTCCACAATTGCCCCAAGAGAAGCATGGTCCTCCAGCAGCCTCTGATTAAATGACTCGACTTCACCACTTGTTGGTTTCTCCCAACCTGATTCCTTCTCTCACCCTTCATCCTTCATCACCTTATCTCAAAACAGGGTTCAATCACTTTAAAGACAGCTCTTAAAAGGAATGTTGGGCAACAGGAGAAGTACAGTCTAATTATGTCTCTTTAACTGGTCCTTTATTTTAAAAAAGGACCATCCCTAAAAAAATAACTGCCTGTACTAAGTGTCTGCTGTGGAAAGACAGAAATGACCACAAGATTGGGTCAGGAACCACAGAACTGCCTAAATTTCTAGACAGAACGAGGAAAACCTAGAAATTAGGGAGCTTCCAAATGTTTACAGGATGTGCATTCTGACACTCGCTACACTGGAAAGATGAGCAATATCCTCTGATAACCAAATGATGAGGTCTGCAAGATTAAACCACAAACATCTGTAGAGAGACGACGGTGTAAAAAGCACGCAAAAAAAATCAACATCTACAGCCAAGGAAAATCACAATAGGCTACTGCAAAATGGGGAAGAGTTAAAAATATATGTATTATTGAACTCAGGCAGTATTCCATTTAATTTAACTCACTGAATTTTTATAACCTCTATGAATTAAGTACTATAATCACCACTCTGGCAATGAGGGTTCTTTACCTCCCTGTCACCCTCCCGGCTCTTTCTCTAAGCTCTCTCTCATCTTTCTAGCATAGCTCTTTCACAGGCTGTTCACACTTCTGGTCTGCCCAAGACTGTCCTGGTTTATGCCTGGCATAATTATTAAAAGTGCCTACCTTCACTTTTTTTTCTTATTGAAGTAAATGATTATAACATAAAATTTGCACGTTTAACCATTTTTAAGTGTACCATTCAGTGACATTAATTACATTCACAATGCTGTGCAACTATCACCACTGTCTCCAAAACTTTTCATCATCCCAAACAGAAACTCTACTCACTGGGCAACAACTCCCATCCTTGCCCCCAGCCCCAGCCCCAGTCACCTCTGATCTACTCTCTGTCGTTACGAATCTGCCGGTTCTAGATAGTCCATATAAGTGGAATCATAAAATACTTGTCCTTTTATGTCTGACTTATTTCACTCAGTATAATGTTTTCAAGATTCATCCATGTTATAGCATTGTCATGGATTGAACTGTGTCCCCCAAAAATATCTGTCAACTTGGCTGGGTCATGATTCCCAGTACTGTATGACTGTCTACCATTTTGTAACCTGATGTGATTTCCTTACGTGTTGTAAATTCAATCACTATGATCTAATAAGATGGATTAGCGGCAGCTATACTGATGAAATATGCAAGATTGGATAGTGTCTTAAGCCAATCTCTTTTGAGATATAAAAGAGAGAAGTGAGCAGAGACACATAGGAACCTCATACCACCAAGAAAGCAGTGCCAGGAGCAGAGCATGTCCTTTGGACCTGAGGTTCCTGCACAGAGAAGCTCTCAGACCAAGGAAAGATTGATGACACAGACCTTCCTCCACAGCAGACAGAGAAAGCGTTCCCTTGGAACTGACGCCCTGAATTTCGCCTACTGGACTGTGAGAGAATAAACTTCTCTTCATTAAAGCCATCCACTTGTGGTACTTCTGTTATAGCAGCACTAGATGACTAAGACAAGCATGTATCAGAACTTCATTCCTTTTTGCGTCTGAATAATATTATATTGTATGTATATATCATTTTATGTATTCATTCACCTGCTGATGGACACTTGGGTTGCTTCTACCTTTTGTCTATTGTGAATAATACTGCTATGAACATTGGTGTACAACTGTCTGTTTGCATCCCTGCTTTCAAGTCTTTTCAGTATATACTTAGGAGTGGAATTGTTGGGTCATATGACAATTCTATGTTTAACCTTTTGAGAAACTGCCAAACTGTTTTCCACAGCAGTTGCATCATTTTACATTCCCACCAGCAGTAGATAAGGGTTCCACTTTCTCCACATATTGCCAAGATATGTTATTTTCTATATTTTTCTTTTTTTTTATTATAGTCATCCTAGTGGGTGTAACCACCAACCATCTGTCAGTTTGTCGTACTATGGTGTTGCTATGGTGCTGAAAGCTATGCCACCAGTATTTCAAATACCAGCAAGGTGATGCAGGATGGACTAGTATCAGCAGAATTTCAGACTAGGACAAACTAGGAAGAAAGGCCTGGCAAACTACTTCTGAAAATTAGCCAATGAAAACCTTATGGATCACATTTGAACACTGTCCAACTCGCTTGCTTTGGACATGTCATCAGAAGGGGTCAGCTGCCAGAGGAGGACATGATATTTGGTGTCTTCCTCAGCGTGGGAGCCCCTCGATGAGATGCACTGGAACAGTGGTGTGATGGCTAAGATTGTGTGTCAACCTGGCTGGGCCATGATTCTCAGTGTTTATATGCGATCACTCCCATGATGGGATCTGCTGTGAGAAGACAATCAGTTGAAAGGGAGTTTCCTTGGGCGTGTGGCTGCATCCAAATATAAGCAGACGTTCTGGCTTTTTGCTCGCTCTGGATCCTGCGGCTGCCTCCTGTTCATCTGACATCTGGTTCTTGGGACTTGAGCTCTCAGCTTACCTGCTGATCTTGGGATTCATAAGTCTTCACAGCCTGTGGGTGGGAGCCCTGCTCTCTGAACTGCCCATCTTGGGTTCTCCAGCCCCTGTGACCACGTGAATCGGGAGAAGCCTCTATCCTGATCCACAGACTTGGGATGTTCCAGCCTCTACAACTGAGTGAGCCGCTTCCTTGATATAAATCTCTATGTACATATATTTATATGCTTTACTGGTTTTGCTTCTCTAGAGAATCCATCCTAAGACAAGTGGCAACAATGGACTCAAACGTGCTGGTGACTGGGAGGAGGAAGCATGACCAGGCAACATTCCCTTCTGTTGAACATAAGATTGCCATGAGTGGGAGCAGACTTGAGGGCAGACTTGAGGGCAGATAACACCAACAGTGGGTGTGAAGTGATATCTCATTGTGGTTTTGATTTGCATTTTTTTGACGACTAATGATGTTGAGCATCTTTTGCAAGTGCTTATTAGCCATTTGTATATCTTCTTTGGAGAAATGTCTATTTTTAAGTTCTTTGCCACTGGTGTTTCAAATATCAGCGGGGTATTCTTTTTTTAGCTGAGTTGTTCTATCTTGTTGCTGTTGAGTTGTAGTAGTTTTTTATATATTCTCCACTAAGTTCAGAATTTGAAACTTGTAAAATGCTCCAGCTTTATCTGCGATGGATAGTGTAACTCCAAAAAGAGCCAGTGATCTACAAAAACACAGTAAATGTGTGTTGCTGCACAAGTAAAGAGCAGTCCTTGAAACACCAGTGTGCCTCCACAGGAGACACTGGCTGGAAGAAAATGTGTGTGGGTTTATAAATATTTGGACAGATTCACAAGACTGAAATAAAGAACAATAATAAAAACAAAGAAACAACCTAAAGGAAAAGGGACTCAAAACGCAGAGAGGAATGTCAAGTGCTCTGCTTACACATTCTTTTAAAATTCAAATATTATCTTTAGTGATACAAATATTGCAAAGCTCTACTGTCACCATATGGCCTCTTGGAGCAAATCATAACATAAATGAATTTTGGGTTAATCTTGTGTCTTTGTGAAATGGGAAATAATAATGACCCCCAATTTCACTGCAATTATATAAACCTAAAATGCAATGTTTAATATGAAGCTAAACAACCCATCCCACCTTCACACACACGCACATGCACACAAACGCATACTACCTTTCTACATCAAACTAAATTGAGCAGAAAGATTAAACAAAATTAAGAAAATGATAAAGTATAGTTTTAATTAGTTTAAGAGAAAATCCCACTGAATTGTTAACTGGGGTGGCTTCATCATATTGATTAATGATCACTGAAGGGTTTGTTGGTGGTGGTGGTTTATCCGCCATCCATGTTTTTGACTGTAAGTCATTAGTACCAGGTGGCCACTCCAGAACCAATCTAATCTCCATATTTTCTGTGATGGGAACTACCACTGTGTGCCCAAGGGAACACAAAAGGGCCAACCTGTGGCCAGCCATCACGCTGCGTGCTTTTCCTCCTGGAGTCCAGGCAGCCTCCGCTACCACCTGATCCTGGACACATTACTCAAAACTCTGTTTAAGTCATGAAGTCCAGAAGACTCGTGTATATATTTACCACAATAAAAAAGAAAGAAAAATGGGGGGAAAAAAAGAATCTTCAACTCAAAATAGTCTTAATTGCTTAATGCTCAGCTGTTTCAAAGGTAAACAATGCCCTTTTAGGTTCACTGAGGAAAGGATTTTTGAAAGCTATTAATATTCTTGGGCCGAGCACCACCATCACCTATTCTATTGTGAAATAAAATTTCAAACAGATCGTTTACTTCGATTTCACAGGGTTTCTCTTACCCACAAGCCTAAAAAACTTGACACAAACTGCAAAACTATTCCAATCTTGCCTGCAGCACTGCTAACTTGGTTTTTTCCAACTTAAACAGCATAGTCCATAACAAACCCATTACCTCGTGATTTAATGAAAAAGACTATGTGCTCCCTGAAACTTAACATCAAGAGGCCTCACACTACAAATACAGAAACAGACAGACTTTCTGGAGTCATTTTTTTAATGCTAAATCAATAACTGTTAACTATTTGCAACCATGGAAACTCGTATTAATTAAGAAAATAAAACTTCTATTTAACTCTCTGTAAAATCTCCAGTCCCAGGGAGCAGTTTCTCTTCTTGTAGGGACAGAAGGTGCCCCAATTTGCAAATTGTTTATTAAATCACAGAGCAATCAAATATTGTGTTATGCCTTTGGTTTAATTCAACAGTTTATTATTTTTAACACTATCAAAGGTGTCTGGCTAGGTAAAGTTTCTGTTGCAGCAGAAATGCCAAGAAAAGAAAAGAAAAACAAAATAGGATTTTCCAGCAAGAATCTCAGGCTTTACCTAGGAAAATGGTATTTTTCTAAATCTCTTTAACTTAAATAAACATATGGAAGCCCAGAGGACTTGATCATGGAGTTTTACATGTAAGGGATGAAAAATGGGGTGGCAAAGTTGAATTTTACCTGAGCCATTTGTTAAAGAAATCTCTTACTCTTTTGTGTATTCCTAAGAAAGTTTACCTTAAATAACTGACCAAAAATTAATGATCTACTTTTTAAATAACTATGTTGTTGCTGTTGTTAGGTGCCGTCAAGTTGGTTCCGGCACATAGCAATCCTGTGTACAACAGAATGAAACACTGCCCGGTCCTGCATCATCCTCACAATAGTTGCTATGTCTGAGCCCGTTGTTGCAGCCACTGTGTCAATCCATCTCGTTGACGGTCTCCATCTTTCTTCCTGACCCCCTACTTTACCAAGCATGATGTCCTTTTCCAGGGACTAGTCCCTCCTGGGAGTCCTGGTGTCTCAGTGGTTAAGTGATATGGCTGCTAACCAAAAGCCTGGCAGTCCAAATCCACCATCCACTCCCTGGAAACCCTATGAGGCAGTTCTACTCTGTCCTCTAGGGTCGCTATGGGTCAGAAACAACTTGATAGCAACAGGTTTGGTTTGGTTTTGGTCCCTCCTGATAACATGCTCAAAGTACATGAGACAAAGTCTCACCATCCTCACTTCTAAGGAGCCTTCTGGCTGTACTTCTTCCAAGACAGATTTGTTCATTCTTCTGCAAGTCCACAGTATATTCAATATACTTCGCCAACACCACAATTTGAATTTGTCCACTCTTCTTTGGTCTTCCATTTTCATTGTCCAGCTTCTGTACGCATATGTTCTTGTTAGGTGCTATCGAGTCAGTTCAGATTCATAGCAACCCTATGTACAACAGAACAAAACACTTCCTGGTCCTGTGCCATCCTCGCAATTGTTGCTATGCTTAGGCCCACTGCTGCAGCCACTGTGTCAATCCATCTCATTGAGGGTCTTCCTTTTTTTCTCTGACCCTGATGTCCTTCTCCAGGGACTGATCCCTCCTGATAACATGTCCAAAGTATGTGACTTAGTCTCGCCATCCGTGCTTCTAAGGAGCATTCTGGTCTTACTTCTTCCAAGACAGATTTGTTCGTTTTTTGGCAGTCCATGGTATATACAATACTCTTTGCCAACACCACAATTCAAAGGCATCAATTCTGCTTCGCTCTCCGTTATTCACTGTCCAGCTTTCACATGCATATGAGGCAACTGAAAATACCATGGCTTGGGTCAGGTGCACCTTAGTCTTCAAGGTGACATCGTTGCTTTTCAACACTTAAAAGAGGTCTTTTGCAGCAGATGTGCCCAATGCAATGCATCTTTTGATTTCCTGATTGCTGCTTCCAAGAGTGTTGACTGTGAATCCAAGTAAAATGAAATCCTTGACAACTTCAATCTTTTCTCGGTTTATGATGTTGCTTATTGGTTCACTTGTGAGGATTTTTGTTTTCTTTATTCTAACTACAGAATAGGCTTTTTACTTCCTTATCTCCCCAACCTAACTCACTCTCAGCATCTAACCCTTATCTCCCTCTCCCTCCCTCTGGACCTCTCAGGATCCCTGCGGACTTATCATAAGAAAAGAAAGCATTTCAACAAAATGGCCCTAATCACAATTTTAGTAAATCACTGCCCATTCCAGTGGTCAATCCCCTTAATTTTCTTTTAAAAGGCTCTCAGTTCTCTGTGTCAGTGGAGTTGGAACTCAGACTTAGTTTTGGTGTCTCCCTGGTTGCAGTCGCTCCCCTCCCCCCATTATAGCACTCCTTTCCCCCTTACCTCAGTCCTTTCAGCTCCCTTACTAAAATTCTTTTGAATAAAAGTCTTCCATGCCTGTTTTAACATTGTCTGGTACAATTTTTTAATTTGACAGTTCAAAAGCCTGGCCCCAAGGAAAGTGGAAAAAGAAAGCCTGAGGCAGGAGAGGAAGCGGATGAGACAAGTGTGTTCTAAACTTTCTTTTCTGGAATGTGTAGTATACTCCCCCTCAAAAAAAAAAAACCCAAACCCATTGCCACCAAGTCCATTCCAACTCATAGCGATGCTATCGACAGGCTAAGATAAATACTGAGGGCAGGAGGGCTTCTGCCATGCTTCCCATCCAGAATTCTGGGCAAAGACTGCCTCACAGGCCATGCCACACCTACCTCAGGCCAACCACATCATAGTACACTCGGTGCTGCAGCAGTCAGGCAGAACAAAATCTGGAGTTTACCATTCCTTGGGGACCCAGAGATGCTGCCTGGCATGCGGGTTGGATGGGAGTGAGGAGATGCCGTCGCGCTAAGAACCACAGGTGTGCTATGGGTCCACAGTGTTAAGTGCCAGGCTACAAAGGCTGCAGGGGAACATGAGGCCAAGAGTTGAATGAAGCACATGGCAGACACTCAGAGGGGAAGCAGGTCTGCAAGAGCCCAAGTGAAGTGGAGCCCCCAGGAGCACCACCAGGTCATGGCCAGGCAGACAGAGGCAAAATGCCACTGTACCACAGCAGACACCAGGGTTTGGGGGGGCCCTCAGCAATCTCCTAGGTATCAGGCCAGAGCAGCTGCTCCACAACAGAGCCAAAAAAGACCCAAAGATCACTAGGTGGGTCTAGGGATCCCATCCACTGCCCATCCCCACATCTCCCAGCCAATACCTCCCCCTATCACCCAGATGCCATCTTAGGGGAGGAACACAGAAGGAGAGGAAATGTGACAAAGCATTTCACTTTTTTTTAATGAACTAATTGAATTGTCACATCAGACTAATTTACAGGATTGAACTATATTTCAGGCCCCCTCTTCTCTCCCCCACATTTGGGCACTGGGAGGGGCCGTAGGAAGATCAGCCCAGATTACTGGAAAATAAGAGATCATGGTCTCTGCCTGCATGTTCTGTAAGTAAGCCCTGTTTCTTCTTCTCACCCTTATTTTGATGGTCCACAATATGAGATGAGGTAATTAAAACAGTCCCCAGTTTTACTCGAAGGACCTCAGTTTCATTATTTAATTTTGAAAAGGACAGCGGAGAATCTCTACTAAAAACTTTCTGGGGAGTCTTCTGAGAAACAGAGAAAAGACACAGTTGAGAGAAAGGAAAGTCAAAGAAAGTGAGGCATCATTTGTTGTTTCCTATTTGAGCTCTGCAGTTCACCATTCCAGTAATAGCATATTTAGAGCAGCTAAGGCATCCCACATTTCGTTCACTTCTCTGGCCTTACCAAAGCTGGCCAAGCTCCAGCAGTCCTGTGATTGCTGCCTGATGAAAGGAGTCTGGCACTGCCCGTTACCTCTTCGACACACCTTTCTCCACTAGCCCAAAGTGACAGGCAGGGAGGAGGCACTCCAAGACTACTGTTTTGCTTTGGGAAATGTCCTATCTTCTATGTTCGGTGTTCATGAAAATATTGGCAACATACTGTGAGAATATCGGTTAATGAGCAACAGGCTGATGGTGTGTACCAACAATGAGGGTTCCTGAGTGACAGGAACAGGTGGGTTCACTTTATACAAGACAGGCTGCATTACATTCTGTCAATTAGGAAACATCTAGTGATCATTTTCAAGATCCATTCAGTATTTCTAAATCTTAATGTTCTCCAGGTTAGGGACCATGTGACACATCTGGCTTTGAACCCACACATTCATTCATTCACCCATCCATTTACATAGGCATTCAGTTACTGACTTTATTGATAACACTGTGCAATACCACTGTGAATAGAGTTCAAGACATAGTCCCTGCCTTCCAGAAACTCAGACTACAGCACCATACTGTAGATGCTTGATTATCAGTATCACTGCTACTAGGGTTAGGAGGGAGGCCATCTGTTAGCCTAGAGCAAACTTCTAAGGAGGTAACATAGGTAATAAATCTTTACGGAAGCAGAATGCCACATCTTACTCCCGCAGAGCAGCTGGTGGGTTCGAACTGCTGACCTTTTGGTTAGCAGCCAAGAGCTTTAACCACTGTGCCACCAGGGCTCCTTTTAGGTAATAACATAATGCTGACACACAGTCGGTGCTCAAAAAAATGTTAATTCTCTCTCCTAGCCTCTCTTTGCTGATACTCTCAAGGAAGTGCTGCCAAAAAGTAGCACTAAACCCAGGAGGCCTGAGGATAAATGACAGACAAAATTCTGGTGAATTCAGAAAGAGTGCTTGTCACATACACTTAAGAGGTATCCCAAATTTTGGCATCAAAGGTTATTGCTACAGCAATAACTGCTGTAAGGGAGCAACTGCTCCCTTAACAGGAGCTTGATTTCTATAGTCAGGCCAAGACTGCTGAATAATGGAGGTGAAAGTAAATCAAAACAAATACATGGGCAGCTTCATCTTTTATAAACAAGCTACTTTAAGTATGGCAAAAGTTTAACAGCCTTTTCTACTTAACAGCTTAAGAAATAAAAATAAAATCAAGAAATACATCAGGCCATGAACACAGTTCTTGAAATTCCTTGAGATTCAACCCGCCATTTTATTAAAGCTACAGGAGGGATTTTCTACCTCCTCCCAGATGTCAGGAAAAAGTTTTCTCTCGTAGATACTGCACTTGGAGGAACTGAAGGACGTGAAAAGTCTGCTCATCTATGGGAAAACAGGATAGAAGTGATGATCAAGACCTGAGTCCTCAGGGAGAGTTAAGAATAAAAAGACCAAGAGGCAACAGGAGAGGAAAGATGAACTCCATGATGCCCACGTGAGAAGAAGTTTGTACTGAATGACGAACATCACGATAAGTAAAGAACTCTGCATCTGGACTTCATGTGCATAAGAGATTATCTAAAAAGATTTCATTTCTGGTAATGGAATATACCTTCTTACTCAGCCAAACCCTATAAGCATAGCTAAGGAGTTACTGTTGTAAAATGCATCTCTGATAGCTAGCATAAATGGGAATTTATTGTTAAATACATTAAAATTTCACTGTTAGGTTGTGTAAAATGACACTGAAAGCTCTGCAGAAATTTCTATTTTAACAAGCACTTTCTCAATGTTGTTGTTATTGTTGTTAGGTGCCGTCGAGTTGGTTCCAACTCATAGCGATCCTATGTACAACAGAACAAAATAGTGCCCAGTCCTGCACCATCCCCACAATCCTTGCTATGTTTGAGCCTATCATTGCAGCCACTGTGTCAATCCATCTCGTTGAGTCTTCCTCTTTTTTGCTGACCCTCTACTTTACCAAGCATGATGTCCTTCTCCAGGGACTGAAACCCTCCGATAACATGTCCAAAGTATGTGAGACGAAGGCTTGTGATCCTCACTTCTAAGGAGCATTCTGGCTGTGCTTCTTCCAAGACAAATTTGTTTGTTCTTCGGGCAGTCCATGGTATATTCCATATTGTTCACTAACATCATAATTCAAATGAATCAATTCTTCTTCAGTCTTCCTTATCCACTGTCCAACTTTCACATGCATATGAGGCGACTGAAAATACCAGGGCTAGGGTCAGGTGCTAAAGTGATCGAACTGCTAACCAAAAGATCTGTAGTTCAAAACCATCAGTGGCTCCGAGGGAGAAAGACGTGGTAGTTAGCTTCTGTAGAGATTTACAGCCTCGGAAAACCTCTGGGGTCTCTATGAGTCAGAAGTGGCTCAACAGCATTGGGTTTGGTTTTTTGGTTTTTGCACCGGATGTGCCCAATGCAATACGTTGTTTGATTTCTTGACTGCTGCTTCCATGGGTGTTGATTATGGATCCAAATAAAATGAAATCCTTGACAACTTCAATCTTTTCTCCTTTTATCAGGATGTCACTTACTGGTCCAGTTGTGAGGATTTTTGTTTCCTTTATGTTGAGGTGTAATCCATACTGAAGGCTGTAGTCTTTGATCTTCATCACTAAGCACTTCAAGTCCTCTTTGCTTTCAGCAAGCAAGGTTGTATCTACATATCGCAGGTTGTTAGTGAGTGTTCCTCCAATCCTGATGCGGCATTCTTCTTCATATTGTCCAGCTTCTCGGATTATTTGCTCAGCATACAGATTGAATAGGTATGGTGAAAGAATACAACCTGACATACACCTTTCCTAGCTCTCTAGCCAAGTCGTGTAGCACCACCTGTCAAGACGGGGCAAGGATGGCACACAGGGATAGGTGGGCAGGAGAAAGGAAAGGAAGGAAGCAATAGGGAGAGAAGAAACAAAAAAACATACAAACAAAAAATACGGCACTGAAGAAGCCGGCCGGTGGGGGTGGCAAGGACCCAGGGAGGCTATGTGCCAGTGGCTCTCTAACCAAGCGGTGCAACACTGCCCGTTGAGAAGGCGTGGGGGCAGCGCATGTGGCTAGGTGGGCAGGAGAAAGGAAAAGAAGGAAAGGAGAGAGAGAGAACAACAACAATAAAATATGGCACTGAGGGAGTCAGCCTGTGGGGGCGGCACAGATCCGGGGAGGCTGTGTGACTGTGGCTCTCTAGCCAAGCGGTACGGTACAGCCAGTTAAAAAGGGGCAGGGATGACCCATGGGGCTAGGTAGGCAGGAGAAAGGAAATAAGGGACAGAGAGGAAAGAAACAAAAAAAAAAAAAAATGGCATTGAGGGAGCCAGCTGGTGGGGGCGGCATGGAACCAGGGAGGCCATGACGTTGGCTCTCTAGAGCAGTGCAGCATAGCCTGTCGAGAAGGGGTGGGGATGGCACATGGGGCTAGCCAGGTGAGAGACAGGAAAGGAAAGGAGAGAGAGAGAAGAAACAAAAAAGCCAAAAAAACAATAGTAAAAAAAACTTTTAAAAATATGGCACTGGGGGAACCAGCCGTTGAGAGCAGGGCAGACCCAGGCAGCAGTGAGCTGGTGTCTCCCTGGCCGAGTGACTGGCCTACTGGAAAGCGTCAGAGGCCGTGTAGAGGGAAGAGGGGTGGGAGGTGGGAAAGGGTTGATCCCTGGTTACCGTGTGCTCTGTCTCCTGTTGGGAGCTCCATGAAGTTGCCTTCCTGTACTCCCTGTCCTCGGTCCTTCGTGGCTATAGTCCAACGTGAATCCGTGCCGTGTTAGCTGGTAGGGGGCCTCCATTCCATAGCTCTCTTCGTTCTCTGTTCTCTGTCAGCTTCTTATTCCATTCAGTGCTTGATGAAGTTCTTTATCCCTCCATTTGATGCTTAGGGTTCCAGGACTGACGTTTGTTTTACTTAGTTTTTCGGGTCTTTGCTACAGAGGGATGGCATGGTGCTCCTGTCTATAGCACCATGTTGGCTCTGCCCCCTTCCATCTTCTTTTGATGCTTCCTGCATCACTCAATATTTTCCCCTTACAATTCTTCAATATTGCAACTCGAAGCTTGAATTTTTTCTTCAGTTCTTCCAGCTTGAGAGATGCTGAGTATGTTCTTCCCTTTTGGTTTTCTAACTCCAAGTCTTTGGATATTTCATTACAATATTTTACTTTGTCTTCTCAAGCCACCCTTTGAAATCTTTTGTTCAGCTCTTTGACTTCATCGTCCTTCCATTTGCTTTAGCTACTCTATGTGCAAGAACAAGTTTCAGAGTCTCTGCTGACATCCATTTTGGTCTTTTCTTTCTTTCCTGTCTTTTTAATGCCCTTTAGCTTTCTTCATGTATGATGTCCTTGATGTCATCCCACAACTCATCTGGTCTTTGGTCATTAGTGTTCAATGTGTCAAATCTACTCTTGAGATGGTCTCTAAATTCAGGTGGGATATACTCAAGGCTGCATTTTTGTTCTCGTGGACTTGTTCTAATTTCCTTCGGCTTCAACTTGAACTTGCATATGAGTAACTGATGGTCTGTTCCGCATGTTCATCACATGACCTGCCTAATCCCTGCCCCTGATCAGGGTGACTGGTAATGCTTCAAGTGATGGAGCCTTTCTTAGCCCACCAACTCTATTAGCAGAGCCCTCAGATAATTCTCAGTAGTCATGTACTATGAATGAGAAATAAACCTTTGGGGTTTAAACTACTGTGACTGTGGGGTTGTTTGTTACTACAGTATAATCTAGCCTATCCTGACTGATACAACTGAGTAGTAGGTATTTGAAAGAAAGAAGATATGAACTCTTTTCAAACAGTCTATAATTTAGATTGTTCACTAATCCAGACTGTTTTCTCCCTACCACATCGTTTGCTCCCTATCACTTTCAGAAAACAAGTCATAAATATCACTATCAACCTTTTAGCATTTTCAGAATCACAAATTTATATATCCTTTTATTTTTTAAAAATTGTGCTTTTAAAAAAATATTTTTATTGGGTTAAAAAAAGTAATCCATCCTTGCAAAACACACACAGGAAAGTAATGAGGCATTGCAAAAATTTCAAATAATATCTAAGTACAAAAAGTGAAAAATCACTAGGCTCCTTGCCCCAAATCTTTCTGACACATACATTTTTTTTAAAGGAGAGGTATCACAAAAATAGTATCCATATTACTTTGCAACTTGCTTACTTAATACTCCATAGACATCTTTGCAGTTAATAATTGTATGGCCATAACGTAATTTAACCATTTCTCTATTGGTGGACATTTAGCTTGTTCCAGAATTTTTGTTGTTGTTGTTGCAATGTTACAATGAACATCCTTGTAAACTCATGCTAGTATTTCTGTAAAATTTTTCCCCAAGAAGTGGGTCTGCTGGGTCAAAAATAGGTGTGTACATTTTATATTTTGATAAGTACTGCCAACCGTCCTCCAAAATGACAGTATCAATTACAGCAATACCAGTAGCATATGAAAGTGCCTTTGCTCCCTGTATCCTTACCAAACTGGATATTATGAACTTTTAAAAATATTTGTCAAGATGGGAATCAAAAATAGTGTTTCACTGTTTCTTTTCATTCACATTATTTTTTTTTCCAACTTTTTTGGCCATCTATATTCTCTTCTTCTGAGAAGTATCTGCCTGTCCATGGTTTTGTTTTTTAACTAGGTTAGCTTTTTATTATTATTTAGTTGTAGAAGCTCTTTACCTATCATGCATATTAAATCTTTTTAATCTATGTTGCCAATATTTTCTCCTAGCCTTAAGTGAATAATTTCTTTTATAAGGATCGGCACAAAGCTGGTTCCTTTGAGGCTGAGGTTAAAGATGTCCCAAATGTCCAACTTCTCCAAACTGCTGTTCCACTCCATCATCTCTAACATCAACTACTCCTCCTCCCCTCAGTACTTTCCCTCCCGTCTTTGGGTTTCATAATTCGCCGCCATGTGTCACAGAACTCACGAACAATATCAAGGAAATGGCTCATGCGGTTGTGGAGGCTGGCAAGTCCCAAATTCGTGGGTCAGATGTAGGCTTCTCCCGACCCATGTGGTTGCAGGGGCTGATGAACCCAAACTGGCAGGTCAGACCACAGGTTACTGAGTCACAAGGCTTTGGAAGCTGGCGAATCAGTTGGATAAGCCACCAGCCCACGGGGATGTGAAGGCCAGAGAATCCCAGAATCAGCAGGTCAGATGGCAGGCCTCTGGCTAAAGTCCCAAGAACCGGAGATTAGGTGATCACAAACTGCACGCAGGACCCAGATGCAGAGAGAGAGCGGGCCCGGCCAGGGCACACACACATATACCTTAGATGCAGGCCACACCCCAGGGAAGAGTGTAACTTGAGTAAGGGTGGCACCTGAGTCATACCCTCCTTCAAGGCTGTGATTCAAGACATAACCCACACCAATCCTGCCTCATCAACATGCAGAGGTCAGGATCCACAAAACATAACATGGTAGACAACCACATAATACTGGGAATCATGGGCTAGCCTAGCTGACACATAACCCCAACCCTCACAGGTTCCATAAACCTTATTTGCATAGTCCCACCCAGTCACTGTATATGAGTCACTAAGACCATGGCTAGAGGGCCACATTAAGTAATTCACTGCACCACAGACTTCACTGATGAATGCTGATTTTCAACATACAAATAGGATTAAATATTTTTTTCCCTTTAGAATTTCAGAATTTCAAGATATAATCCTTTAAATTAATTGCAAGCTTAACAGGTCCATTGTAGAAAGATTTCCATAAAGAATACAAGTAATCCTGTTTTTAGTTCTTTAAGTCCCCACAAGCTTATTTTTTCTTGTATATAAATGTGCATTATGACCTCTCTCTCAGAATTCTAAGGCTTAAATAAGAAAATGCACCCAAAGGCAACAAGAGCACAACATCCAGTGTGTGGTAGGCTTTCAATAAATGTTAGTTTATGTTTTTCCTCCGGAGCACCGTCAGTTTAGAGACAGCAGACATGTAATTCTTTTCAAAATATTTTCCAACAGAATTCCAATTGTGTCCAGGGTGACAAGGTGCCCAGCCATAACAACTGCATTTCCCAGCCTCGTGTGCAGCTAAGGGTGGCAACATGACTCAGTTTTTGGTTAATGAGATGTAAGTGGAAGTCACTGAACTGAGTTTCCAGGAAGCCTCTGGAAGAGAACAGGCGCAGCTGATAAATGCCTTTTACCATCTCCCCTCCCCAGTCTTCCGGCCTGGAAAACAGATGCAATGCTGGCTGGAGAGCAACCATCTTGAGATCTCAAAGTGACAAGACCACTAAGGATGGCTGAATGGAAAGGCAGAATCTTTCCGTTGGATCTTTGATGACTTCTTTGAGCCACTGACAAACCCTCAAATGCCTACTTCTGGACTTCTTGTTGTAAGAGGAAAATAACCGCTTTACTTGTTTGAGACATTATTAATGAGCCAGGGCTTCTGTTAATTGCATGATTCACCCAACATCTTCATAAAGATTTTAAAATACCCTTTCCATTTTATGGCTTGAAATGTTCTCTTGAAAAAAAGTTATGCTATTTGAAGGGCAAGTTCTCCATTCACAGATATCTTTAGTTTAAAAAAGAGGAATCAAATCATTAAGCACCTCAAATGGAAAACCAAAAGCACCCTTAAGGAGAAGTCAATAATCAGCAACATATGCTGTCACCTGTTAATCTTTGTGTTAAATCACCCTGATCAGGGCACCATGCAGCTCATTTTAGCTGTCAAATAAAATTTTACAGACAAAAGATTTCTTAATGAAAAAAAAAAAAAATCACAGCTGAGAAAAGGATTCTTAACAATCATACAAGATTGATTTTTTTGTTTTCTCATTAATCAATTTTCAAGAATTCGGGCTCACTTGTAGTTTTAAACGAAATTAAGAAAATATTCCAGAAGGTGCCCAGTGAAAAGCCCCACCACTGCTCAAAATCATATTCTTCAAAGTATTTCACTAGATAAGGGCGGAAAAGAACAAGCTGAGGGAACTACTTAACCACTCTGGTACAGGAGAGAACAGTCTTCAAAACGTTGGTCCTGTTTTAGCTCTCTCACTTCAGCTCACAGGTCCTCCAACCCTGAAGAAGGAACAAAAGGGCCTGAGGGAGGAACAGACTGCTCCCCAGAGTCCTCTCCAACATGGGGGTCACTTCAGCTGGGGAAAGCGGGGGAGGTGGGAAGCAGAGGCTGTAAACTCCAGGGGACGGGGGACTGCATAGTCATCTTTGCAGCTGCTTCTTTATCAGCCACCACTGCCTCCCCCAAGAGAAACTGAATCTTGTTTTCAAAATACCTAACCCTCACCCATCAAAGTGCCTTTCACATGGCATTAATTTTTTAATTGAATTCTTCAACTATGAATAAACTCCCCTACTCAGATTGAAACACTGTCCTGATTTGCCTCTGCAAAAACAAAGAATGTATTGAATCGCTTTGCCCTCCACCTGTAAGAGGGGAAAGGAAGGAGGGAAGAACAGGGTGGAATGCAGAGCAGAAAGTGGAACATAGATGGTGCAAAGAATACTATGTGTATGTATATCATGTATTTGGTCAACTCTGAAGTTTCCTTATAAATAAATTTAAATACAACTACCAAAGCTAGACATTAAGCCCCTACTCCCATCCAGTCCAACAGGTCAGTAGTTTATTATGTGAATTCCTCCCTTTACAGATAGACCCTATCCCTTCTCAAAATGATTCAAGGCAGAGTTTAACAAACTTTTGAAATATATATCCACAAAACAGTAAAAATAATTAGTTATAAAAACACTTCTCTTCAAGCTGTTAATCTGTAAATAAAGCTCTAATTTGTCAGTCAAGTTAAGAAAACTAGGTAAGAATTTCAAAGTACTATCTGTCACAGGTAATCAACCACCAAATAATTAGGAACTGTCTATAATGCATTTTAAGCACAAATACCTAAATGCAGTAATCCAGTTCCCTTCCAAACAGGGAGGCAGGGCTCTTTAGAGAGGACTTATACAAAGGAACAGGCACCACTAAACTATAAGTCACATATGTATTTTAATTCATCTAACTTTAATACAGTAGTGAGTTCACTGATGATGATCATTCCACTTAAAACTCTATGAGTCTGTTTCCTTGCCTATAAAACGGCAGTAATGGTATCTTAGTTTGCTAGTGCTGCCAGAACAGAAATACTACAAGTGGGTGGTTCTAAAGAACAGAAATTTATTTTCTCACAGTTTAGGAGGCCAGCTCGAGAGGAAGGCTCTCTGTCACTCTGGGGGAAATCCTTGTTTTGACTTCTCTAGCGTTCTTCTCTGCGTTCCCTGGAGATCTCCTCCTGGCATCTATCTTTCTCCTCATTTGTGCTTGCTTCTCTCTGTGTCTAATCTGTTCTTTTATATCTCAAAAGTGTTTAGGTTTAAGAACACCCTACACTGATACCGTCTCATTAATATATCAAAGAAAACCCTATTCTCAAATAGGATTACATCCACAGGTATAAGGATGAGGATTCTAACACATATTTTGGAGGGACACAATTCAATCCATAATAGATATCAACAAGGAGAATGTATTCTCTGGTAACAAGAACTCAAGCAGTAGGGCACCTCCAGGGCTGGTTAATTTGGCAGCTTAATGACATCAAGGACCCTGGGTCTTTCCATCTTTCTCTTTCGCCATCTTCAGCATGTTAGTCTATCTTCAGGCTCTCTCTCTTTTAGTCACAGGCTGCTATAGTTGCTCAGGTGTCACATCCAGACCAACAACAGGCAGCAGAAAACTACAGATTGTTGCTTCCTTGAGTATCCGTTTCCAAAAGGAGGGAACTTTTCCCAGATGCACCTTCTTCCCCTAGCCCCAGGAGACTTCCACTCCCTTATCAGTGGCCAGAACTGGGTCATATATAGCAGACTTCCACTCTCTTATCAGTGGCCAGAACTGGGTCATATATCTATTCCTAAAGTAATACCGGGCAAAGGGAAGGAACTTACTGTAACAGGCTTAGACTACTCAGGATTTAGACTTGAGTCATGTGGGTAGAAGCGGGTACCTTCACAAAATCAGGGTCAGCCAGCAAGAAAGAATGAAGTAGACAACTGGACAGATAACCAACAGTGCCAGGAATACACTTACTCCATGGTACTGTATGAAGATCATGTGATAAAAGCATGAAAAAAACTGTAAATTATAAAATGCTTTATAATGTAAGACATTATTATTAATATTATTGATCTTATTATTCATTTGAGATTTATTATGTATTGAGGAAACATGGTACCCCAAAATCTCAGTGATGAAATAAGATTCATTAAAAATAAAGGATATTCTATTTTAAAAAATCACAAAATAGCAGATTATAATGATCACCCTTCAAATGATAATCTAAAATATGAGGTTTTTAATTGTTATGAATATATGCATTTTTCAAATATAGGTAGATAGACAATATGAAGTAGAAACAATAGGCTTTACAGCCAATATACACTTTTATTCTACATTCAACAAATATTTTCTGAGCACTTCCTATGTACCAGGCACTGCTCTAAGCACCAGGGATACCATAGTGAACAAAACAAAATGCCTGCCTTGCTGATGCTTACACTGTACACTTAAATGCGTAAGTATTTCTGAAGGCAAGCATTCTTAATCAACATATGTTGAACTAGCAGAACACATATAATTTTAATTAATTACAACAACTTTAGTTTTCATTTATTTCTCCTACTTTCCCATACTACCCAAAAATAAAATCATTAATGTAGGGGAGAAAAACGTGACAGATACTCACCAACAAAGCAAAGAATGAGTCAACCAGATGCCTCTTAGTTGCTCTCCCCACCCCCATTCTGGAAGGATGCCATAAAGCAGAGTCACATTCTAGCTATCATTTGTGAAAATGATATTGCAAAGGGCACAGCTAAAATACCATCAATATCTATAGTCTAAAAACAATCAAATAAACACAAAATACACCTAATCAGAAATCCTAAGAACAAACCCACAATGGATCTGTTTTCCCTGATTGTCTTCCATTAGAAGATAGTACTTCTGACATTTTACTTTTATCTGGTCATCTTACAAGTAAATGTTACATTCACACCAATCCTTATCAAACAGAATAAATAATACTACTAAATGCAAGGAGGGCACTGTTGCCTTATTCTTCATTTATCTACAAAAACGGAGTTAAATATACCAAGGAGTCACACACAAATACAAACTACAGTGGGAATGGAATTCATGTACTTAAGCAAGTGTTCATTACCTGGGTTCTGGTTAGAAGAATTTTCTCTTGTAATTTCACACAATAAATACACAATTGTTATGTACATTTTTGGGAAGAAAAAAAAAACAATTTCTGGAACAAAGGAATTTTCAGTATGGCTTTTTAAAGGTTCATTTTACTTACTTCCTTTACAGATACTCAAGGTCATGCCAACTTTTCTCCTTTTATTCAGAAAGCTACATGATGTCCTATATCTGTCTGTAAGTAGACAGCCTGAAAGCATTACTTACCGTTAACAGAGTCACTCCCCTCATTCCCATTACTGTGTGCAACACAGAAAGTGAGGACCAAACGACAAACAAGCTCTCACTACTCTTCGCTTAAACTTTTGGTTTTAACTTTTTCTTTATTTCCCAAATCCCTGAAAATTTGCATTCATAAAAATTATCAATGGGAAGAAATAGATAGTTGGATATTAGACCAAAGAAAGTCAAATGAGTTTGGGGGTAAAATAGCAAAGACGATACAATTCTGAACCCAACTGAGGACATTCACACTTATAAGCTGTTTGAGATGAGGGGTGGTATCTTTCCATCTATGCATACCCACCTCCACTCACTGACCACCCTAGCCTGGAACCTAGTCAAGCCTTTCACAGTGTCAAAAAACAAAAAGCAAATCCACTGCCATCAAGTCAATTATGACTCACAGTGACCCCGTAGGACAGAGAAGAACTGCCCCATCGGGTTTCCAACACAGTAAATCTTTATGAAAACAGCCAGCCACATCTATCTTCCATGGGGCGGCTGGTGGGTTCGAACCTTCAACCTTTCAGTTAGCAGCTAAGCACTTAGCCACTGCATCACCAGGGCTCCTTTTCACAGTGTAGGAACTCATTATTTGCCATTTTTAGGGCTATCCCCTGGACCTGAGTGTAAGCCAGCAAACAGCAGGAATTATATGTGCCTAGGATTCAGTTCCATTTTTGACCAATCACCACTGATCAGAAAAACTCCTTTGGGGAGTATACAAAACAGAACAGACTAAGAACTAGACCTCAGGGTTTGCTCTGAATGAAAGCTCCTAGGAACTTCTCTTAGAATCAATTTAGCTTTTAAAGGTGAAGACTGGGTTGCCTGATGCACCATATAATGGATGCACAGATTTGACATCTCAGCACACTGAGGCAATCTCCCTGAGTGAATTCAAGGTAACAGGCAGATGTCTTTTTAAACACCATCTTTTTTCTTTTAATCACTCTTATGGTGTTCTTTTAAAAATATTTTTTGTGGGTTCTTAAATATCAAACTAACCTTTTTTTTCCCCTTGATTACTTAAGCTACAATCCTGCAGAGGGTTGCTTGCTCTAACACTAAATGCTCCAAACTCTCTCATTTTGTTTTTAGTTATTATATCCACTTCCTATAATTTCTCCAAGGTCAACTATCATTATGATGAATACCCTAACTAGCCCTTTTAACAATTCTAATCTTCTGAGGACTAAGAAGACAGATGACCAAATTTGCTAAGAGTTCTACCCAAAGTAAACAACAGTAACAGAAGTCAGAATACTGTTTAACCTTCTGGAGGCTGTGATCAAGAACAGGCAAATGAGATCCTTCTAGGGGTACCACATGGGTGGTGACTGCGGAATGTTTGCTTACAATAGAGCAATTAACTATACATTTGTTTTATGTGCTTTTCTGTATATTTCACAACTTTAAAAAGAGTTAAAATAACAAATTATAGGCAAAGAGTTCAACAGGAAGAAACAGCTCCCCCACTCTTGCTCTAGCACACACGCGCGCGCACACACACACAGAGACACACAGAGCAACTTTCATTTAACCAGCAATTCCACTGCTTGAAATTACATTTGGAGAGGACAGCCAATGATATCTGTAAAAGAAGATAGTTTGCTTCAGCATTGTTTGTAACAGAGTAAAGAAAGAAAGGAGAAAAAAAAAACCTTTATGTCCCCTGTTAGGGGAATGGTAAAATAAATTACGGCATGGAAAGAGGTAGATCAATTTATTCTGATATGAAAATATGTCCAAAAACATATTTAATAAGTAAGTTGCAGAACAAAATATGATATGATCTTATTTGTACAAAAAAATGGAAAAGAGAATGAATGTGACTATTTCTAAAAAAAAAAATGCATAAGAAACTATTAACAGTGGTAACATACAGGATGTAGGAAAAGCTGATGAGGAAAAACGGAGGATTTTACTTTCCACCCTTTGATTCTATTTGAATTTGTAACCAATAATCTTGTATTGCTTTAAAGTAAAAAACAAGTGTACTAGTTTTCTATTGCTGCTACAGCAAATTACTACCTTGGTGGCTTAAAACAAAATGAATTTATTCTCTTACAGTTCTGTCGATCAGAAGGCCAAAATGAGTCTTACAGGGATAAAACCAAGGTGTCAGCAGAGCTAGTTCCTTCTGGAGGCATCAGGAAGAATCCATTCCTCACCTCTTCCAGCTTCTAGAGAGGGCCCTCATTTCCTGGCTTGGGGCCACATCACTCCAGGCGCTGCTTCTGTCTTCACGTTACCTACTCCTCTCCGACTCCACCCTTCCTGCCTCCCTTGTGACGACACTGGGCCCACTGGGATAATCCAGGATAATCTCCCCGTCTCAAGAGCCTTAATTTAATCACATCTGCAAAGTCCCTTCTACCACATAAGGTAACATATTCACAGGATCCAAGAATTAGGACGTGGGCATCTTTGGGGGGCCATTATTCAGCCCATCACAACAAGCATATGCCAAACTGTTCAGGGAAGTTCTCTCTAGAGGGTCTGAAGAGTGAGGATGTACTTCCTTTCTATTTTAATTTCTTACATTGAATATGTATTACTATTTTAACTAAAAACTTAATACACATATACCATAGTTTATCAACTTTAAGATGCCATCAACTTAAGATACAACATTTACATATGACTAAGAAAAAAACACTACTATATTCAACAGTAAGGAGCCCTGGTGGCACAGTGGTTAAAGCGACTGACTGCTAACTGAAAGGTCGCCAGTTTGAAACTGGGGGAGAAAGACATGACAGTCTGCTTCCATAGAGACTTACAGCCTTGGAAACCCTATGGGGTCGCTATGAGTTGGAATCAACTCGATGGGAGTGGGTATATTAAACAGCGATATGCCCTTCATTGTAATATGGTAGGTGTTTTTTTGTTTTTTTGGCAAAAATGCCCTCAGAGATCCCTCCCATTCTAGCATGTACACCCTCTGCAATGAGACTTTCCTGCTCCTCTCATCAAGAAGCATAGAGTCTATTTCTCCACTCCTAGATTCTGGGCCTGACCTTATAACGTGCTTTGGCAAATGTGACCAAGCAGAGGCTTGAAAAGTGCTACGCACTGGCGCTTGTCCTCTCTCTCACTTCTGGGAAACTTTCTGCCAGGTGAACAAGGCCAGGCAGGTAGACCTACTACAGGCAGGAGACTATATGGGCATGCCAGCCATCCTAGCCAACTCACAGAATCCTGAGCAAATAATGACTGCTGTTTGGAAACACTAACCCAGAGTGCAGAGACATTAAAAAGGTGAAAAGATGCAGATCTTATTATCAGTGAAATAGGATACATTATAATATCAATACATAAGTAGGTGTCTAAAGGGTGCTTCTAGGAGGAAAGTATACAGATTCTAGGCAGGAGGAATTTTATGCCAGATTTTGACTGCTAAAGGTTACTTTTGCTTATTTTCTGGTTATTTTCAGTTAAATTTCAGATAGCTGAAGTCGTTGAATAAATGATCTCTGGCACTGCAGGGATACTGCATTCTGCCACATAATACTAGAGCAAGGTAAATTATCTTGTCCATTCAATGGGAAAGAAACTAACCACCTCAAAAAAATATTACTTTATCCAGGTAGGTATTGTGAGTTAACAAATAAAGAATGAAAACACAGTCAAATACCTTTTAATTTAATTATATAAAGTATGTAAGTATATTAAGGAACAGAAAACACAGTGGTATAGTATTTTTTTTTAGTATTTATTACATTTGCAATTTTGCAACCAAAATGGTTCTAAATGCAAAAGAGGTTCTACTTATCTCTTAATACAATACTGTTCGCATCCCATTGATATAACAAGATGTGTTTTGTTAACAAAAAGGTCAAAAACTACTTCCATTGTGAAAAGGGAATTTCCTACACTGTTGCTTTAAAATCTCAATTTTTAAAAAGAAAGAAAAACTGAAAATAAGCTAAATGTCCCCTATTAGGAGAATGGTAAGATAAATTATGGTACTGAATGAGGTAGATCAATTTATTCTGATATGAAACATGTCAAAAATATATTTAATTAAATAAGCAAGTTGTTAGCTCCACTGTGAAAAGGTCAAAAGCTAACTCCATTGTGAAAAGTGAATTTCCTACACTGTAGCTTTAAAATCCAGTTTCTAGATTTATGGAGTATTTATTTCTATCTATAGAAGAATCTTTGATCAAAAGGGGATAAAATGTGGAACAGAATCACAAAGTCTCAATGGAAACCAGACTTTCAGGAGTCAGTGAGGCTGGATAAACCCCTGAAACTACCGCCCTGAGATAATCTTTAAACCTTAAACCTCAAACCAAAACTATCCCCTGAAGTTTTCTTTGAACCAAATAATGTTTTTGTGTGCCATCGAGTCAATTCTGACACACAGTGACCCAAAAGGACAGAGGAGAACTGCCCCATCGTGTTTCCTAGGCTGTCATCTTTACCGGAGCATCTTATCTCCCAAGAAGTTGCTGGCAGGTTAGAACTGCTGACCTTTGGGTTAGCAGCCAAACACTTAACCACTGCGCTACCAAGGCTCTTTGAACCAAACAATAGTTTAGCTTCATTGGTAAAGCATGTCTGCCTTGAACACTGTGCTCTTTTAAATTATCTACAGGGGATCAAATTGACATGAGCAACTTGAAATGTCAGATGAGAAGCTAAGGGGGCGATAAGTTTATGTTGTGGGTGGTGGAACAACTTGGAAAAGGATAGCGAGAATTGTTGCACAACTTGAAGAATGTAATCAGTGTCACTGGGTTGTACATGCAGAAATTACTGAGACAGTGTATCTTTTGCTGCGTATACTTTCACCAAAAGTTTTTTTAAAAATTAAAAACAGGTAAAATGACATGGAGGATAGATTTAAAAAAAGAAACACCTGATGGGGATGCAGCACTGAAGGTAAACAAGCAAGAGAAATAACTACCTTTCCTCCTAGACAATTTTTTCTCCACATATAAAAAGAGTTACACAAATTAATGATCTAATGCACAGCTACCACGCATTTATAATGTGCCTGATACCACAAAGAAGACTAGGGACACAAAAGTTCCCACCAAAAACCGAAACTTCTAAATTTCTGAATTGGAGATCTCAACTGAATTAGTACATTTTTTAATGCATAAACATTCTACTATGTGCCAGAAGCTTTACACACAACTCCTTCTCTTTTAATCCTCACAAGCACTGTGACACATTTAAAAAATGGCTTACCCTCTCTGAGAGAAGTCACACAGCCAGTAAGTGGAAGAGCTGGGATTTAACCCAGGTTTACCCAGCATTTTCACCACCCAACACTGTCTTTTATTGTCTCTGCTTTGTGCTTTTTGATTTGAAGTAAGAAGAGAGGAATTCTAATTTATGCTAGAATGAAAGAGAAGAAGAATCTCAGAGTAACAAGGAAACAGAGTCATCCTGGAAACAACTCATCATGAGAAGATGCTGGGAAAGCCCTCTTCCCACTCCCTATAAGGTGTGTGACCATCAGGTCCCCCAGTGAGAACATTGCCAACGGCTCCTGCATCTTAGTATGCTCTCTCGGACGCACCAAACACCCCTTGCATCCTCCTAATTGTCCACTGTGCACGTATCATCCATGAATTCAACTATTCTAAACTTTATTTAAATTTATTTCTATCAGGCTCTGGGTAATGAGTCCCACAGAAATGATGGTGAAAAGTAAAACTTTTCATTTATACCAAAATTATTTTCCTCACTTTCTAAATTTCTGATGGGACACTCTAAAGGGTACCCTTAGTTTTAATAATACATAGCTTGTAAAAATTCTCCATGTTTGTACAATTCACATCCACCATGATTCTCTATTATTCAATGAACATTTGCCTTTCAGGGATAGATTCTTAATAACAAGAGCTAACATCTATTGAGTGTTTACTATGTATCAGACCCTATACTACATCTTTATATGAATTATACCCCTTAATCCGCACAAGCCTTTGAGATAAATTCTATTATAATCCCCATTTTGCATGTAAAAAGACAAAGGTCCAAATAACTACATGCTTGTTTGCTGATTGCTCAATATCGCACAACTAGTAAGTGGTGAAGAAGAACTCAGGTCTGACTCCAATGGCCCATCCCATGAGCTAGCCCACATTAGTATTTTGCTTGGTCTGCAGAGTTAAAAAAAATTTTTTTTTTTCTAACCTTAAAAATTGAAAGAGTTCACATAAAAACCTGGATTTCTAGCGTTTTTTGGAAAAATCTAATGATCTAGAGACACTGGACCTTCATTTCTACATGGTAAACATTTGCCAGAGGTGAGAAGCAGCTTCCCTCTTTCACTGCCACAATTCCCACCACCCTCTTGCGCCTCTGACCCAAAGGCACAATCCAGTTGCACCCACTTATTCTCAACACATGCTGCCTCACTCATTTATGTTACCTGCCTGCACCTATGGCCACATGAGTATGTGACCCCTTAACATAGCTTTACAAAGAATGTTCACATACATTTGTAAAAATGGCATGGGGGCGGTGTCTGACCTCCTCTTATTTCACAAGGGGGAAGAAGAATCAACATCAACAGCCCAATGCTGATTCTCATCAGGCGGAGGTCAGACATGCCTTCTCTCTCCATTATCTTTACCAATTCTGACACCAACCGTCCCTTCCATGGCACACTCTACTTCTCTGCTGAGTTTGGTAATTCATTGCAATGTTCACAAAGAGCTCACAGACAACATAATGATTATGGGGTTTATTAAGGAAATAACAGGTTACAATTCAGGTTCAGGAACACCCAGGACAGCACCCTCCCAGCTGTGCTCTGCGGCATACCTCTCTGGCCCTCAGCCTCTCCCCTACTCAGGCAAGTGTTACAAAGTTCTTTTTGTTCTGCCAGTAAGTGCCCAGAGGCACCCTACTCCACCAGCACAGCCTCTTGCCCAAAAGAACTCAGGTTTCTCATTCCGTGGGCCAGGAAGCCCACCACACCGGCTCCTGCCGTCGTTTCTCTGCCACCGCCTCTCTCTCTCTTTCTCTCTGTCTGTCTATTGGTTCCAGGGGCTTCTCAGCACAGGGATCCCAGGTCCAAAGGACTTGGTCTCCACTCCTGGCTGTTCTTCCTTGGTGGTGGTGGGATCCTCTCCCTGCTCTGGAATTGGCCCTCTTTTTAGGCCTAGCAGGATGGCAAAACTGACCACTCCCCTTGGTGGGCCATAATTACTCTATTTGCCCAGTCCCATCTAAGTGACTGTCACAAGACCATGGCAAGAAAGGTCACACAAAAGCGCTCCATCACACCACACCATTCTTTCATTTACTTCTTACTACAACTCTATGAAGAAGGTAGCATTAGTCTCCCTGTTTCATACATTAGGAAGCTAACCCTTAGAAAAATTAAGAATAAGTGGAAGAAGCACAGTTTTAAGTCAGGTCCTGTAACTCCTCCCATGCTCTCTCTACCACAGGATATTGCTTTATAATAGCCTAAGAACACCTCTATGGTTTAAATTTTGGGGAAATTTCTCACATGATAATGTAAAGAAAACATCCTTTAATATCTTCACTGAGAAAGTACGGCCAGGTTTGATGATCTGGTTGTTGTATGTACAACATAAAAGCTGTTAAGTGTCCCTACAGAAGTGCCTGCCAATGTCTTACAGCACTTGACAGGCCTTCTCACGACCACAGGCTCCCAGCCCAGAGGCTCTAGCTGCTCCAGGTTCTAGCAGGCAACCCTGAGGGCTGAAGGCATCACTATCTCACCACTCCTGTTAGAATTTCCACAAGGCAACTTCTGCTCCAGATGTTCTGGAGTAAAAATATTTTAGAAAACATGCTGTAAGTTCAGAAGACATGCAGTGCTTGGACACTTACGAATTCTTCTGGCAGTTCAATGGTCTAGCATTGAAATGAAAAGAGCAAAGCAGCGATTGCTGGTGGTTCTTAAAGGCTGTCAAGAATCAGCAAGCTTCTAGTATTTCTATTTGCCAGATTAATTGATAATCTTTAAGGTGGTCCAAAACACTTACATACATTAATCATAAAATTCCCAGGCCTATATCCATGAACCCATGAAACCCAGCATTTAGATTCCAGCATTCAGTCCAATGTGGGAATCTGTTCCAACCACAAAGGCAGGCCTGGAATACAGGCAGAAGAAGCAACACTGGGGCTAGGGAAAAAAGTTACCATCAGTTTTATAGGGTACAAAATTCAAATGGAACACATATGGAGACAAAGCTACTCCCAAAAATAAAGCTAACATTGGTCTAACAGAGTAGTTCTCCTAGCCAAAGTCCTCATGAATCTCACTAGTTATTTACCTCTCCAATATCCAAATTTGTTCAAGTATCAGTGTGCTCAGCTAAAAAATTACAACTGCTTAAAATAAATTAATAAGTAGGTAGATCGATGTCATATGCTGGGGAGGGATGGCAGAATAGAAAGTGATAAGGGCCATCTACCTCTGGGTGTTCTGTTGTGAGAAAAAGAAATCTGTCCATGATTAGGCTCAACTGATAGAAGCCGCAGGCAGTCTACAAGGCCTTCCTTGTTCAAAGACCCAGTCATCCAGCAATAAATGCATAGTCCTTCCTGATACAACTCCAAGTCACATCTACAATTCTGTAATACCAATACTTAGAGCAGGTAAAGAAGGAAGTCACAAGGGTGGAAGAGAGAGCTTGACCCTCTTTCTACTTAATTTGTATTGTCATTTACTGATTGGTTAGTTTAGTAGATTTGCTGGATTTTCCTTTGAAAAATCAAGATGGGCCTGTGGTGATTTCCATGGAGGCTCCACATTCCTTCTTCTACACCTTCGGCACCAGAGCCTCAGAGAGAGCTGGCGGTGCAGTGGAGGTGAGGGGAAGGGCTGTGGAGTCAGACACACCAGGGGGCACATGCCCTCTGCCTCTTCCTGGCTGTTTCCTCACCTTTAAAATGAGGATAAATAACCTCATGAAATCACTGAGGATTACATGAGGAAATGCATGTAAAGGGCTTAGCACAGTACCTAACACATGGTCCTTGCTTAGTAAATGTTGGCTATTATTAATCACTTAATATCCTTGAGCTTTTTCAGCCTACTTGCTGAGATGGGATATGTTTTCTGTGCCAATCTGTGCTTGGCATCTAGATGCATGTCATTTTTTGCTTTCAGTTTGTTAGATGTAAAATGAAATGCAATTTAATAAGTTCATCCACCAGAAAAAAAAATATTTTATTAAACCATGTGTTTTGATTGTAGTTTAAAAATATGGTTACCTTATGGGGTCTACTTACTAGTGCTAAAATATGTCACATAATAATGGCTTTTGCTCAGCATACATTCATAGTGAAATACTTACCCATTTCACATCTTATATCCACCACAGAAAACTAGCAGCAAACATGTCAAACAGGCAAGTGAAGCAATGAGGAGAAAACAGCTATCTGAACATGTCAGGTGCTATACAAGCAAGATTCAAGGAAAACAGAGCAATGAATGTCAAGGCAAAAGCAGGAGTTCAAGGAGTTCATGTTCATCATTCTGCTGCTACCAGAGCAATAGCCAACACCGCACGGGCTGAGCTCACACCCACACCACTGCTGGCATCACTGCCTTAAGTCCCTTGTCCCTCCCCTCCCCATCCACAATGACTGCCACAGTCCTGCAACATGACTCTACTTCTGCTGTAACTGCGGAGTGGACAGCTAGCCCTAGCTGGACGAGTAAGTCCCTTCCCAAGGAATTCCGGAATTGGGACTGGGAGCCTGACATCAATCTATTTCCGAGTATCTTGACTGAACATGTAAAATTCAGGCAGCTGGCAGCCACGTTCTACCCTGCGGACTAAGTAAGAAAGAGAACAAAGCAGTCTGAGCAAGAGAGGAGAAGGAAGTGGACACAGAGACAGCGATGAGCAAGCAGTAGGTAGAGGAGCCATCCTGGTTCTCCGAAGCTCCAGTCTCTACTTCTATTCCCAGGCCCCAATGCATCCTCGTCCTTGGATTCTGCAAGATACTTCAGTCTCCTGCCAGGAAAAGCCAGAGCTGGTTTCTGTTCACAGTACTAAAGAAACCTAAAAGACTTCCCCACTGCATATTAGGAGACAACTGGTTTACAGAGTGACTCGCTCTCTCTCTCTCTATAAACTAACACACAACACAAACCTATACTGCTCTAATTTCTTTTATTTAAAATCTTAGGAGTACCTACTATGTTCTACGTCCTGAGCTAGAGGCCTGGAGAAACACAGTTAAGAATCCCAGAGCAGAAGACAAACAAACACTGTCAGTGCTGATGCCCAGCAAGGTGCTTCGGTAAGTATGTGAGAGTGCTGAGGGAACACAGCAACCACGAAGAGCTCCCTGAGGATTCAAACCCTGCTAATTACCACTTCAGTTTTACAAGTGAGAAGTTTACAGCTGCTAAACTAGAAATAGGAGGCACAAGTAGTAATGTGATAGAGGTAGTGGTGGTTCAGTGATAGAATGCTCACCTTCCATGTGTTCTATTCCCGGCCCATGTACCACACGCACAGCCACCACTCACTAGGAAGAAAGGCCTGGTGATCTACTTCTGAAAATCAGTCAGTGAAAACCCTGCAGATCACAATGGCCCTATCCTGTTGTGCATGGGGTCCCCATGAGTCAAGGGATGACTCCAACAACAACCCAGAAATGCCTAACCAGAGATCCACATCAGGGGACACCCACGTCGTATCAGTTTCCCTTTCATGAATCCTAAAACCCATAAATGGGAAGAAACTAAACTTTTCTGAGTTTACCCTTGTGAATTTTACACATACATGTACTATTTCCTTAAAAGCAAGTTTATTTTTTACTAAATAGACAGTAGATAAGTGGCAACTTTGGTGAAGGGTAAGACAGTACACAATACTGGGGAAGCCAGCACAACTTGTACAAGGAAAGATCATGGAAGCTCCAATGACACATCCAAACACCCTGAGGGACTGAACTGCTCAGCAGAGGGCTGTGGGGACCATGGTCTCAGGGAATATCTAGCTCAACTGGCATAACATAGTTCATAAAGAAAATGTTCTACATTCTACCTTGGTGAGTAGCATCTGGGGTCTTAAAAGCCTGTGAGCCATCTAAGATACTCCACTGGTCTCACCCCTTCAGGAGCAAGGGAAAATGAAGAAAACAAGACACAAGTGAAAGATCAGTCCAAAGGACTAATGGGCCACAACTACCACAGCCTCCACCAGACTGAGTCCAGTACAACTAGATGGTGCCTGGCTACCACCACTGACTGCTCTGACCAAGATCACAACAGTGGGTCCCGGACAGAGCTGGAGAAAAATGTAGAACAAAGTTCTAACTCATAAAAAAAGACCAGAATCACTGGCCTGACAGAGACTGGAGAAACTCCAAGAGTATGGCCCCTGGACACCCTTTTAGCTCAGTAATGAAGTCACTCCTGAGGTTTACCCTTCAGCCAAAGATTAGACAGCCCCATAAAACAAAATGAGACTAATGGGGCAAACAGCCCAGGGACAAGGACTAGAAGGCGTGAGGGGACAGGAAAGTTAATATTAGGGAACCCAAGGTCGAGAAGGGAGAGTGTTGACATGCCGTGGGGTTGTTAACCAACGTCATAAAAAAATACGTGTACTGTTTAATGAGAAAATATTTGTTCTGTAAACCTTCATCTAAAGTACAATAAAAAAAATTTTTTAAGCTTTTTTTTTTTAATGTAACTGCTAATCTCTATATTTACCATTTTTCATTCAAATAGTCAGAATTTCAGTTAGGATATGGATTACTTATTCACTGTAGGAATAAATTATCAAATAAATAACTTTTTTTAAACCTTAAAACCTTGTTGCTTTTGTACTATAATTAATTAATTCTCAAATTGTAGCAATCTCCTGGCAAAATTCCACTTCGAATATCTAAATTTTCAATCATTTTGATCCCATTCTCTCTGCAAATCCATCCAGTATTTGTCACCAGCATTAATCTCATTTTCCCAATTTTCCACTTACATCTCCACACATACAGGGCATGGACTACTAGGCAACAATAGCATCAGACACCACTCCTCAGTACACCTAGGGATCTAAAAGAAGTGACACGTACAGACACATGCACACCTATGTTCACTGCAGCACTATTCACAACAGCAAAAAAAAAACAGAAACAACCTAAGTGTCCATCAAAAGATAAATGGATAAGTAAAATGTGGTACATACACACAATAGAATACTACTCAGCAATAAAGGAAAATGAGTTACCAAAACATCTTAGAGCATGGATGAACCTGGAGGACATTATGTTGAGTGCAGTAAGTCAATTCAAAAAAAAAAAAACCAAATATTACACATTCTCATTTTTATGAAATGACATGAACAAGTAAATATACAGAAACTAGTGTCCATTAGTGGTTACCAGGGATGGGGAGGAGAGGGATTCACGCTCTAGATAGTAGACACTTGTTATTTTTGGTGATGAGAAAGGTTTAACACTGACAAGAGTGACGTATACACAGCTTGATGAAGGTAAATGATGTCACTAAAATGTACAAGAAGAAAGGGCCTGCTGGTAACTGCTATGACATATATAATTTTGAAACACCACCAACAACCAAAAATGTATATGCAGGTGTATATGCATGTATGTAGGCACATATATGTATAGATATGTATACATGTGTACATACACAGGTGTATGCATATGTATATGCATCTATGTGACTGCATATATATTCATATATATAATGCAGCACATAGGTAGCACAGTTACAGACACTTCTTAGACATAACCAAGTAACTCGCGGGATTGGATTACTGGGTTTGAAGGATTAGGACTATAGTCTTGTGGGACATCTCAGTCAATGGGCATAATATAGCTCATAAAGTTGTTCTATATTCTAGTTTAATGAGTAGTGTCTGGGGTCTTAAAAGCTTACAAGCGGCCATCTGAGATACAACTAGTGGTCTCTAGTTTGGAGCAAAAGAGAAAGAAGGAAACCAAAGACTCAAAGAAGAAACTGGCCTACGGTACAAACAGCCTACACAAACCAGAGCCTCATCTACCCTAAGACCAGAAGAACTAGATGGTACCTGGCCACCATTACCAACCATTCTAATCAGGGCCACAATACATGGACCCTGATAGAACAGGAGAAAAATATGGAACATAACCTCAAATTCCTAAAAAAAAAAAACAGACTTACTGAACTGGTTGAGACTGGAAGACTCCCCGAGACTATTGCCCTAAGATATTCTTCAAACCTTGAACCAAAACTAACCTCTGAGATCACCTTGTAGCTAAATAACAAACTGGCTCAAAAAATAATGACTATTATCTGTAAGTACTGTGCTTCTTTAAAAAGTCACCTATATGAGACCAAGTGGTCAACAATTACTTTAAAACAAAGATGAGAACATAAGAGGGTAGGGAAACTAGATTAATGGAAACAGAACAACAAGAACGAAAATAATGAGACTATTCAAGCCTTGTGAAGAATGTAAACAATGTCACTGAACAACTTGCGTGTAGAAATTGTTGAATGGGAACCTAAACTGCTATGTAAACTTTCACCAAAAACACAAGAAAATATTATTTAAAAAAAGGAACACAACACACAGTATAGGGGAAGTCAGCACAACTTGACCAAGGCAGTCATAGAAGTTTCCTAGACACATCCAAACACCTTGAGGGACTGAGTTACTGGGGCTGACGGCTAGGGACCATGGTCTCAGGGGACATCTAGGTCAGCTGGCATAACACAGTTCATAAAGAAAATGTTCTACATCCTACTTTGGTGAACAGCATCTTGGGTCTTAAAAGCTTGTTAGCAGCCATTTAAGATACATCTATTGGTCCCATCACGTTTGGAGCAAAGGAGAATGAAGAAAACCAAAGACACAAGGAAAATACTAATCCAAAGGACTAGTGAATCACATGAACCACAGCCTCTACCAGCCTGAGACCAGAAGAATTAGATGATGCCCGGCTACCACCACCGACTGCTCTGACAGAGAGGGTCCCACGCAGAGCAGGAGAAAAATGTAGAACAAACTCAAATTCACAAAAAATTACCAGACTTACTGGTCTGACGGTGACTGAAGGAACCCCAAGACTACAGCCCCGGCCACCCTTCTAACTCAGAACTGAAGCCACTCCCGAAGCCCACCTTTCAGCCAAAGATTAGACAGGCCTAACACACATGAGAAACCGCTTCTTAGTTCAATCAAGTATACCAGACCAAATGAGCAACACCTGCCCAAAAACAAAGATGAGAAGGCAGGAAGGGACAGGAAAACTGGATAATGTATACTGAGAACCCAGGGTGGAAAGCGAAAGGAGGAGAGTGCTGACACACTGTGGGGATCGCAGCTAATGTCGCAAAACAATTTGTGTATAAGATTTTTGAAGGAAAAACTAACTTGTGCTGTAAACTTTCACCTAAAACACAATAAAATTTTTTTAAAAAAAGCAACAGATCAACTTTTTAAATAAAGGTTTTAGGAAAACAGAAATAAGCAATACTGGGCACTGAAAATACTGACTACAACAGCATTCCCAAAGGACAATCTTAGTATCTGTGCAATGTGAAAACTGGTCATTGCTAATTGGTCTTTCAAGCTGAAAATGGAATTTCCCAGTAAGTACTTACCAGTAAGACATCAGAAAGGGCTTAGTCCAAAATATAAAAGCTTCATTTAAAGCCAAAGACACTTAGAAATGGACCTGCCTAGTTCCAATGATCACAAGAAGCTACTCACATCACATTAATCTCAAAAAATTAACCTTTTGTTCAACTGTCTATGAATCAACAACTTGGAATGTGTATAGTTCTCCTGGGTTCAATACTGATACTGATTTATACTTCCAGATGTATGCAATTCCTTAAGATTCATTTAATAATTGTAAATTATTAAATTGTAAATTAAAGAGTTAAGCAGAACATTTTGTGTAAGAAATAAAAGCAAGGGGTAGGTCAACTGGACTAAATCAAAAGCTAAGAAGTTTCCTGAATACAATCAAACACTTCGAGGGACAGACTAGCAGGGGCAGAGGCCTGGGGACCATCGTTTCAGGGGACATCTAGGTCAACTGGCATAACATAGTTTATTAAGAACATGTTCTGCATTCCACTTTGGTGAGTGGCGTCTGGGGTCTTAAAAAGCTAGCGAGCGGCCATCCCCACCCACCTAGAGCAAAGGAAAATGAAGAACACCAAAGACACAAGGAAAATATTAACCCAACAGACAGAAAGGGCCACATAAACCAGAGACTCCATCAGCCTGAGGCCAGAAAAAGAACCAGATGGTGCCTGGCTACCACCAATGATCGCCCTGACAGGGAACACAACAGACAGTCCCTGATGAAACAGGAGAAAAGTGGGGTGCAGAACTCAAATTCCAGTGAAAAGACCAGACTTAATGGTCTGACTGAGACTGGAGGGACCCCAGAAGACATGACCCCCAGACTCCCTGTTAGCCCAGAACTAAAACCATTCCCAAAGCCAACTTTTCAGACAAAGATTAGACTGGACTATGGGACATAAAATTATACTCACGAAGAGAGTGCTTCTTAGCTCAAGTAGATACATGAGACTAAATGGGCAGCTCCTGCTCAGAGGCAAGATGAGAAGCCAGAGAGGGTCAGGAGCTGGTTGAATGGACACGGGAAATCCAGGATGGAAAGGAGAAGTGTGCTGTCACATTACAGGGAGAGCAACTAGGGTCACACAGCAATGTGTGTGTAAATTTTTGTCTGAGGAACTGACTTGAACTGTAAACTTTCACTTAAAGAAAGATAAAAAAGAAAAAGAAAGGAGGGGATAAGGACAGGACCATACCCTAAAGAAATATATCTACGTGCAGACAAACCCACACATTCCCCAGGATCCTCCAGATTATCTGCCTGGCAAGGCTTTTTTTGTGATGGTTTTAAAGATATATCCACAAATTCTTTGATACTTCTCCCCTCAAGAGTAGGCTGTACTTAGTGACTCTCTTCTAGTGAACAGAATGGCACAAATGATGGGCTATTACTTCCAAGATTAGGTTATAAAAAGACTACGGTTTGGTCAAAGAGCCCTGGTGACACAACGGTTAAGCGCTCAGCTGCTAACACAAAGGTTGGTGGTAGGAACCCACCAGTGGCTCCTCAGGAGAAAAGACCTGGCAATCTTCTCCTGTAAAGATGACAGCCTAGGAGACCCCATCCGGCAGTCCTACAGGGTCACTTTGAGTTGGAATCAACTTGGTAGCACACAATAACGTAACAGTTTGGTCACAGATCACTTGCAATGGGGAAAGCTATGTCCCGGACAGCCCTTGGAGAAGCCCACGAGGGAGGAAGAGAAGCCTCCTACCTGCAATCATGTGAGTAAGCCATCTTGGAAGTAGATCCTCCAGCCCCAGACAAACCTTCAGAGACTGCAGCCCTGACTTACAGCTTGACTGCAAACTCATGAGAAACCCTGAGCCAGAACCACCCAGCTAAGTAAGCCTCTTCTGGATCCCTGACCCTCAGAAGCTGTATGGGATAATAAATACTTGTTGTTTTAAGCTGCTTTAAAAAAAAAAAAAAAAAAAGATTAACTGCCTGGGCCTCTTCCTCTCCCTATACTGCTCTGAACATTTTCAGACTGAGTAAACTATACTACCTCAATCTTTGCCCCATCGTATTGAGATAAAGCTAAGAGATCTATATTGAGCACATCTGATACAACACCAGATACTTCTCAAATGGAAGCTCAACAAGAAAAACAAGTCAGAAAAGTCACACTGCAGCAAAAGTCCACACCAATTTAATCCATTCAAACAACATGCTAATTCAGCTGACTATTCAGATTAACTAACCTCCCTAATTTAATTTTACCTTCTCAAGAAAAAGGTTTCATTCTTCAAAACGGTTTAACAATCTGAGCTTCGAAATGTAAAGAGAACTTATTAAACCATTCAAATTCAAAAAATTTCCAAAAATCAAAATATAATGAAATAAATTAGCCATTCCCAATACCGCTTCCCTCCTAAACAAAATTAACCTATAAAATACCAAACAACTAGATCTTCCAAGGCCCAGAAGTGCCAGTGAACACTACAAGAGCCTACTGAGATTCTGGCAGTGAGGCATAGGAAAGCCTTTTTCTGTTGGGGGTAATTGACTTGGGAAAAATATTAATCCAGGTCCACAAAACAAAAAGCAGTAAAATAATTTTAAGTTTTTCTAAAATTAAAATTTAAATATATTTAAATATAACATCCACCTACTTTTAAAATGAAGACAAAGAAACACAAAAGGCTTTAAATACAAAATATATATATTCATATTCTGTATTAAAGCCCATTAAATGATAACAACACTTAACATTTATATGCTGTACCCATCTCTCAGTTTGTCATACTGTGGTGGCTTGCTTGTGGCTATGATGCTAGAAGCTATACCCTTGGTATTTCAAATACCAGCAGGGTCACCCATGGTAGTCACGTTTCAAAGAAACTTCCAGACTAAAACAGACTAAAAAGAAAAGCCTGGCAATCTACTTCTGAAAATGAGCCAAGGAAAACCCCATGGATCACAAAATATTGTCCAAGACTTTGACTCGCTTACTTTGGATGTGTCATCAGGAGGGACTGATTGCTGGAGAAGGATATCACGTTTGGTAGAGGGCCAGTAAAGGCAAGGGAAACCATCAATGAGATGGACTGACACAATGGCACATCATTGAACTCTAAATATACCAAAGATCATGAAGACATGCAGGACTAGGCAACATTTTGGCCTGTTATACATGGGGTCGCTAAAAGTCAAGAGCTGAATCAATGGCAACTAACAACAATAACACTTATATAGGATTGCAGGGCAGTGAACTGCTACTATATGGCCCTTCTAGCTATGGTCTTGCAACTCCCAAAAAATGATTGTGTGAGACTAGGCAAATAAGGTGCTTGTGGCCCACCAAGCGGATTGGACAGCCTGCTAATGCAAACAAGGTACAGGAAACTCTTGTGGGGGGAGGGGGGACTATGCAAATAAGGTGCATGGAACCCTAGTAGGGGACTGGTCAGTTTTGCCATCCCACTAGATTTAAAATGAGCCAATTCCAGAGGCTGACAGGGGATCCTCACTACCATCAAGAAGAAGAGCCAGGAGCTGAGTGTGTCTTTTGGACCCAGGGTCCCTGCACCAAGAACCTCCTAGACCCAGGAGACAGAGAGAGCTGTAACACCAGAGACAGTGTGAAAAGGCAAGAAGTGATGGCAAGCATGGCATAGTTGAGTGGCAGAGAAATAGCAGCAGCAGGACTAGGAGACCGACAAGGAGACTGTAGCCCATAAACTGTGGTGGCTACAGTGGGCGTGCCAACCAACAGAGCAAGAGATCTGAGCACCTTCAGACAGGAGGCTTCCTGGCAGGGTAGGATGCCTTCAGGCACTTATCTGCAGAGCTAAACAATGCTTACCTGAGCACTGGGCTGAGGCCGAGAGCGAGGGCCCAGGCCAAGTGCAACGGCACTGATCAAAGAGCCATATCCTGAGTTGTTCCTGTTACTTCCAAGTTGATCTGATCCTGAACTAACCTATTACTTCCCTAATTGTAAAAACAGCACAGGGGTGGTGGTGTCTGACCTCCTCTAACTTCACTAGGGAGAAGGAGAATCAAGATCAACAGCCCAGGCTAATTCCTATGAGGTGGAGGTCAGATAAGCCTCCTCTCTCCACCGTCTTTACCAATTCTGACACCAACTGTCCCTCCCATGACACTCTCTACTTCTCTGCTGCGTCCAATAATTAACTACAATGGCCACAAAGAACTCACAGACAATATTCAAGATTATGGGGTTTATTAGGGAAGATACAGGTTGCAATTCAGGTTTAGGAACACTCAGGATAGTTCTTCCATCAGGACAGCCTCTTCTCAGCAGTGCTCGCAGGAACGACTCTCTCTGGCCCTTGGCCTCTGCACTGCTCAGGCAAGTGATACAAAGTTCTTTTAGCTCTGTCAATAAGTGCCCCAACGCACCCCATTACACCAGTAAGGCTCAGCTGGAAAGCCCTCAGCTCTAGCTCTGAGGCTGGCAAACCTAGCCCCACCAAGTGCCTGGAGGCACCCTACTCCACCAGTAAGCCTCCTGCCCAAAGGCACTCATGTCTCTCGCTTTGTGGGTTGGGAAGACCACCACACCATCTTCTCCCAGTTTCTCCTGCCACAGTTTCTCTGCCACCTCTTCTCACTCTCTCTCTCTATCTCCTGGTTCCAGGAGCTTCTCAGCGCAGGGATCACGGATCCAAAGGACATGCTCCATTCTTGGTTCTCCTTTCTTGGTGGTGGTGGGAGCCTCTCTTGCCCGCCTCTGGTATGGTCATTTCAAGCCCAGAGGGAAGAAAAAATGACTGATCCCCTTGGTGGGCCACAGTTATCCTATTTACACAGTACCACCCAAGACCATGGTAAGAAAGTCCACACAAAAGTGATCCATCACACCACAATAATAAACCCGATAATCAGGAGTATGGTCTGAGAGTTCTATGTGGTCACTGCAATGAATTATTGAACCCAACAAAGTAGACAGTGCCGTGGGAGGGACGGCTGGTGTCAGAATTGGTAAAAAGGTTGGAAAGTGGAGGTATGTCTGATCTCCACCTCATGGGAATCAGCGTTGGGCTGATGCTGATGCTGATTCTCCTCTCTCCCCCAAAGCTAGACAAGGTCTCATGCTGCACCATTTTTACACAGACTATACGGAAATGGTTAAGAGCTCGGCTGCTAACCAAAAGGTTGGCAGGTCGAATCCACCGGCTGCTCCTTGGAAACCCTATGGGGCAGTTCTATTCTGTCCTATAGGGTCACTATGAGTCAGAATTGACTCAACGGCAATGGGTTTGGTTGGTTTGGTATATGATAAGGATGTCATGCTTGGTAAAGCAGACGGTCCGTGGAAATGAAGGAAACCTCAGTAAGATGGATTGACACAACAGCCAGAACAATGGACCCAAACATACCAATGATCATGAAGATGGTGCAGGACCTGTCAACGTTTCATTCTGTTATACACAGGCTGCCATGAGTCAGAGCAGACTCAACAGCAACAACAACAATATGATATACAAAGTACTTTTATATATAACATGTCATTTAAAACTCTGAGAAATCAATTTCAGAGGAGGCTTAAAGAAATTGTCTTTTCCAAGGTCACAGAACTTGTAGTGACTTTCAGCTCTCTTTCTAAAAGCAGGGGCCTATCAAGAAAGAATGGGGAGAAAACTAGAGGAAAAAGGGAAAGAGAAACTCAAGGATTGATCCAAAGGCAAAGGAAAAACCAAGATAGTTACTAAAGAGTTAGAAAAACAGAGTTTGGAGGAAGGGGAAAAAACAAACTAACATTCATTGAGGAATAAATAGGTGCCAAGCAATTTACGAGGAGCAGTGGTGGCATAGTGGTTAAGTGCCTGGCTGTTAACCAAAAGGTTGGTGGTTCAAATCTACCAGCCACTGCAAGAGAGAAAAGACCTGGCTATCTGCTCCCATAAAGACTTCAGCCTAGGACACCCTATGTAGCAGTTCTACTCTGTCCTATGGGGTCGCTATGAGTCAGAATCAACTCGACGGCACACAACAACAGCAAGCAGTTTACAAAATGGCATCATTTAATCCTCAGAACAACCCTATGAGGTAGGTATTATTTTAACTCCCATTTTGCAGCTGAGAAGGCTCAGAAGTTAAAACTCTTGCCTAAGATCACAGAGTAAGTGACAGAGCTAAAAGTCAAACCTAGGTCTCCCAGACTCCAGACTGAGGCCCCAAACACTGTTACAACGCCTACAGAGAGGTAATGCCAAAAAAATCAAACTCATTGCCATCTAGTCAATTCTAACGCACAGCTACCCCATGTGTTACTGTTCCATAGGGTTTTCTTGGTGTAATCCTTACAAATGCAGATCACCAAGCCTTTCTTCTGTGGTGCTGCCAGGTGGGTCTGAGCCACCAACCTTTAGGTTAGTAGTTAAACACAAACCGTTTGTGCCACCTAGGAATCTTCAGAGAAAGGAAAAAAAAAAAAAAAAACCCGTTGCCATTGAGTCAATTCCAACTCATAGCCACCCTACTGGACAGAGTAGAACTGTCCCATAGGATTTTCTAGCTGTAATCTTTATGACAGCAGATTGCCAGGTCTTTTCTCCTGCAGAGCTGCTGGTGGGTTCAACCTTTCGGTTAGCAGCCGAGCGTTTAAACACTGCGTGACCAGGGCTCCTCAGAGACAAGATAGAAAAACCAACCAAATCTGTTGCCGTCAACTCAATTCCGACTCATAGTGACCCTAGGACAGAGTAGAACTGCCCACAGGGTTTCCAAGGAGCAGCTGGTGGATTCAACCTGCTGATCTTTTGGTTAGCAAGCGAGCTCTTCACTACTCTGCCACCAGGGCTCCAGAGATGGGGTAGGGAGGGGTAATTATCATACCTAATTTACCAATACCTGCCTTTATATATTTACTGTTTACAATACCAGAATCTATTATAAAAAGTTTCTTAAATTTTAATGTATATGCTTCCTACCTTTTACACCCATCTTATTTTTTAGAAACATGGGCTTCCTCGATATCTCTTTCTTTTCTTCCTTCTCCCAAGTGCCAAAAAGTCCCTAACAACTTACTCTACAAAAGGGGAAGTGCCACCTTTCAGACTGGAGAGGAAGACGCAAAAGCGCTTTGGGTCTTGTGCTCTGGTTCCCCACCAGCAAGAAGCATGGGCAGCACGGCTTCATGGCTCAGATGACCTTGGCCCTGAGGGGCCAGGGCAGGAGCAAGGGGTCTGCAGGAGGGAAATTCAAGGTTTAGCATAGTTATATCTCCCCATATGTCAAGAGAAGCTAGAAATCTGGATTTTTATGTGAAATCCAGATTTTTAAACCTTGGCTACCAATTAAAAACTTCTAAAAATACCATTTGTAAAGCACCCAAAATCTGAGAATAGACTTCAGCCTGCTGGTTGCACGTTTATATTTCCCAGGCTTCCAGCTGATGACAGCTGAGCTAGAGGTTCATCCTACCCATGAAGTTTATTACCCACGGGGGACAATACACCCCTGTCCTCCAGAAGACCAGTGAGGGCAATGGACACACTATCTCAGAACAAGACGACAAATGGAGAGAGGCGCTTGCAAAGGAGAACTCAGCACTCGCCTGGCACACACCTCTCCCGACCACTGGCCTTCCCAGGGCAAGTTTGGGAAGTGGCAGTAAAAGAATGACACAGTTAATCCCGCTCTTGTATTATATAGAGAACAGATAATGGGGCTCAGAACTGTACGGAAAAACAAACAGAAACTTCAACAGCCCAACCATTGTGTATCCAAGGTGGCTCTTAAAATAGTCAAGCCTTTAATGAAACCATAGCAACAAAAAAAGCTTACCTACTTACAGCAGTGCTTTTGAGGAGTAGTTGATGAGTGAGCATTTAAAAGGTCATAAACAAAAAATAAAACTAACTTACTAAGCACCATGTATGCTGTGCAAACATCACACCTCATGTAAACCTCCTGCCAATCTTAGGAGGAATCACTGTTCCTAATTGACAGAAGCAGAAACTGAGATTCTGAAATCCTAAGGTTTGAGAAAGAACCAACCATCTTGAACCAAATGATTTCTTTCATATAATGGCAAGCAGTCAAGAACTTATTAGCCACAATAATGAAAAGCATAGAACTGGTATTAGAAAAGGAAAAGAGAACTATAACTTCCGGCGAGATGGCGCTCTAGGCAGAAACACCACGCCGTCCCTCCACAACAAAGATCCGAAAAACTAAGCCAAACACAGAATCAACAATCCTGAAACCCTAGAACATCAAATGAAGAGATAAAG
>NW_004443980.1:877078-951462 GCF_000243295.1 Trichechus manatus latirostris
GTTGTTAACCAATATCATAAAACAGCATGTGTGTTACTGTTACATGAGAAACTATCTGTTCTGTAAGCCTTCACCTGAAGTACAATAAAATATTTAAAAAAAAAAAAAGAAAAGGAAAAGAGATCCCCAAAACACAGCAGGGCTGTCGTAAGCCTGTTTGATTATGAGAACTTAATTACGTGAATAACGAAGTTTCACAAATACAAAAGAAAATGTAAGTAGCGTGCAATAAATGGTGATAAAATAACCAATTAGCAAATTTTAGAAAAACCAATTTATGCCATCCAATGAAATAAATTCAAGAAAAATCAAGTTATTTTTTTCATCAGCTAAAGAAATAGGATGAAAGAAAACTGAATATTCACTGGATCTCTGGGGAAAGAATGACTTTCGAAAATTAGGAGTGATGGAAGATATTTCAATTATAAAAAAAAAGGATAGACAACTAAGTTAAAAAATGTTTTGTGTGTAAAAAATAAAAAGGCAAACAAAGGAGTATAGGCTATATTTCTGGATATATAATAGGCATAGGGTTAACACTTTTACTATATACAGAGAATACACGTACAAGAAATTGTTAAGGACCAGGAGACGTCAATGGATAAATGGACAAAGGATTAAAACCAAACAAAAACCAAACCCATTGCCCTCGAGTGAATTCCGACTCATAGCAACCCTACAGGACATAGCAGAACTGCCCCATAGTGTTTCCAAGGCTGTGATCTTTACAGAAGCAGACTGCCACATCTTTCTCCTCCAGAGCGGCTGGTGGTTTTGAACTGACAACCTTTCCGTTAGTAGCCAAGTCCTTAACCACTGCACCACCAGAGTTCCCCCAGACAAAGTATGTCCTTGTTGTTAGGTGCCGTCCAGTTGGTTCCAACTCATAGCGACCCTGTGTACAACAGAATGAAACACTGCCCAGTCCTGCACCATCCTCATGATTGTTGCTATGTTTGAGAGCATCGTTGCAGCCACTATGTCAATCCACCTCCTTGAGGATCTGCCTATTTTTTGCTGACCCTCTACTTTACCAAGCATGACGTCCTTCTCCAGTGACTGGTCCCTCCTGATAAGGAGATGGACAGCCACTGGATGGCAGCTGGGAGGAGCTCTAGATGGCAGCTGGGAGGACCTAAGCCACCATTTTCCCTCTGTTGCAGCCCCAGAGTGACTGCACAGACCCAATGACATCGGCGTCATCACAGGAGCTGTCCACCAATCCTGATGGACCACACTCTTGGACACGACCCGAAGAAGAGCCCATCCCTACTCTGTTTCATCCCAATATATAAACCCCTGTGCCAGCTGATCTGGGAGCCATCTTGGCAACGCAGGTCCCGGTGTGCTCCTTTGCTTGGCCCACCAAATAAAGTTTTCTTCTTTCACTTTCGCCGAGGGAGACCTTGAGATCCAGTAACAATATAACATGTCCAAATCACATGAAACGAAGTCTTGTCATTCTCACTTCCAAGGATCATTCTGGCTGTACTTCTTCTAAGACCGACTTGCTCATTCTTCTGGCAGTCTGTGGTATATTTAATATTCTTTACCAACACCATAATTCACAGGCATCAATTCTTCTTCAGTCTTCCTTATTCATTGTCCAGCTTTTGCATGCATGGGAGGCGACTGAAAATATCATGGCTTGGGTCAGGTGCACCTTAGTCCTCAAAGTGACATCTTTGCTTTTCAACACTTTAAAGAGGTCTTTTGCAGCAAAGGATAGGAACATACAACTCACAAAAGGAAAAGTAACTAGTAAACAAACAGAAAAATATCCACTAATCAGCCAGAAAGTACAAATCAAACATCAGTGAAGTGCTACTATGTATCATTAAAGCATTAAGAATTTAAAAATAATATCATAATCGGTCAGACAGAGCAAAACTAACTCTCATATGTCACTCTAAATATTATAAAGTGGCACAAACCTTTTGGAAAAGAATATGGCAATTTTCTTATAACCTTTCCTAAAGGAATAATGCCAAAAGCTTAAGGGGAGGGGGCACACATATACGTACAACAACATTCATCACGACATTTATACAACTGGAAATAACAGAAACACCCAACAACAGGTGACAGATAAATTACAATGTGCCCGCTAAATTATCAGTATCTTGAGAGCAGGATATGTCCTGTTCGTAATGGGAAATCCAGTGCCAAGTACATATACTATGCTCATTAAATAAATATGAGTAAATACTAAAGGAAATGAAAAATACACAGTCACTTAAAATGATGGTTAAAACTGGATAACTGATACAATATTAAGTGGGGGCAAGAATATAAAATTGTATAAACACAATCATATTTTTGAAGGCTGCATTCAAAAAACTGCTATAGAAGTAACATAAAATGTTAACAGTCACTGTGTTAAGAGGTTTATGAGCAATTATTCTTTATGTGGGGTCGGCTGGGGAAGTGTAGTATACCTGAGCTGTAATAAAACTCCAAACAGAGAAAAGCTTCAATAATCCTTCTAAAGCACTGTATTTCAAACTGTTGTTTGTAACCTATTAGTGGGTCATAAAATTAATTCAATGAGTCACAATCAGGATTTTATAAAAGCTACAAAAGAACAGAAAATATAAGCGTGCATATCACATAGTAAGGATATTATTTTAGAAAACTTTGTTTCAGTTACATACGTGGGTATGTGGGAAAGTATGTGAGTCTTAGATAGCAATGTTAAATATATCTCTCACTAAGATTTGTGGTTTAAAAAAAAAGTTTCCAAAACACTAGAGAACCCAGGCTCTGATTGGGGTGCCAGCAAACCACCAGGAGCTAAACTCCAGTATATGAAACCAAAGGACTCATCCAGGATAGGAATGCAGTGAATCCAGTTCAACTAGGTATTAAGCACCAATATAAAACAAATACCTCTTAAAATTTCATCCAGAAACAAACAGCCGCTGCCATCCAAAGGCTCCGGAAAGCATCGCTTTCCAACTGCATCACGAAGTGCTGACAGTTGCCCACCAGTAGGCAGCTCTTCCCCCCACGGAAGGCTTTGGGATGATGTGGTTGAAGACTCTGCACTTAGACAGCTACTACACTGTCACTGTGTGGGCAAGTCAATGCCAGAGCTCCAGCTAGAAAATCGACCCCTCATCTGCTGAGGCTGACTGCTGAAAGGCCCAGGAGATGGCCAAGGTCAGTCAATGCAGAGCTTAGCTCTGCCCCCAGCCCCTCACGTAAAAGCACACAAGAGCACAAACCAGCCCTCCCTGCTGAGAGACAAAAAGAAGTCTTTTTTTTTTTTTTTCTTTTTTGGTCTCATTTATTATGGTCTTACACCTCTGAATTAATTTTTACTAACGACTAAATGAAATGTTTGAATGAGAAGGCAGCTTGTCCTTTTTTAAACAAAAAAAAAGTAAATAAGAGTGTTTGCTGAAGTTGCACAAGGGAAGTTATTTTTCCTGTGTAAAGAAATTTCTAGGCTAATTGTAGCACTCTCCTTGGGAGACCTATTCATATAGAAATAAGTAAGTGTTGTCTCCTGATATGGATTGAATTGTATCCCCCAAAAATGAGTGTCAACTTGGCTAGGTCATGATTCCCAGTACTGTGTGGGAATTGTGTGAAATTGTTTGGGATTCCCAGTACTGTCCGCCATTTTGTGATCTGATGCAAGTAGTCTATGTGTTGTAAATCCTAACCTTTATGATGTTAATGAGGCAGGATTAGAGGCAGTTATGCTAATGAGGCAGGACACAATCCACAGGATTAGGTTGTATCTTGAGTCAATCTCTTTTGAGATATAAAATAGAGATGCAAGGAGAGAGGAGAGGGACTTCATACCACCAAACAAGAAGAACTGGGAGCAGATGACATCCTTTGGACCCAGGGTCCCTGCGCTGAGAACCACCTAGATCCAGGGGAAGACTGATGCCAAAACACATCGAGATCTCCAAGGAATACCAGGCCCACAGGTGTGGAAAGGAGACAGGGACCTTCCTCCAGAGCCAACAGAGAGAGAAAACCTTCCGCCCTAGAGCTGGTACCCTGAGTTCAGACTTCTAGCCTCCTAAACTGTGACAGAATGGATTTCTGTTTGTTGAAGCCATCCACTTGTGGTATTTGTTATAGCAGCACTAGATAACTAAAACACCTCCTTTTTTATCCTTTCTATTATGGAAACCCTATGGGGCAGTTCTACTCTGTCTATTAGGGTCACTATGAGTCAGAATCGACTCAACAAGAACGGGTTTGGTTTGGTTTTTATTATGGTACCAAAAGGTCAGCAGTTCGACTCCATCATCCGCTCACCGGAAACCCTATGGGGCAGTTCTACTCTGTCCTATAGTGTTGCTGACTTGGAATCGAGTCAATGTCAACAGCTTTGGTTTTGGGTTATTATGGTACCAAAGAGCTTGGCTTGATGGCCATTTTCTTTTCAGGTAAGCATACACTGTAACATAATTTAGCTTTCTTGTTGCCGCTGAGTTGACTTCAACTCATAGTGACCCGAAAGGACAGAGTAGGGTTTCCAACGCAGTAAATTTTTACAGGAACAGGCTACCATATCTTTTTCCCATGGAGCAGCTGGTGGGTCCAAACTGCCAACCTTTCACTTAGCAGCCGAGCACTTAACCACTGCTCCACCAGCTTAGTGTTACATATATCAACAGATCGCTACTTGAAGTAACCCTTCAATCATAATTTACTTGCTGATTTCTAAATGCCACTAAGTGTTCTAATTTCTCAAATTTGTTTGTTTTTTAATTGTTATTTTTTAAAGGCATCAGGGTGATTCTCAACAACAAATCGAAAGTGTCTTCATTTCTCAAAGCCAAACGCAAAGTGAAAACTGCCAGGCAAAGATGCTGTGCAAGTCAAAAATAGTATTTCCTTTTGAAAGTTTTGATTTTGTTTATTTGGAAAAGATCAGCTCCAAAGTCCCTTCGGATTTTACGGTTTGAGAATCACTCATTTCAGGAGAATCAGAATTGCCATTCTCACACATTCCATCGTGTTGCAACATCTGGATGAACGCGCCCTGAGAAAGATCTCTGAGGTACTGGAGAAAATATGGTTTAACTGTATAAATTAAATAGGAAATTCAGAACCATCATCAACTTTGAGGCACTTAAAGCTAAGCCTCCTCTAGTGAATCTCCCTGGAACAAGCTTTCCCATAGTGATCTTTTCTTAAAAAGTCCATCTGTATTCTGTCTTTGAGAGATACAGAGGCAGCCTGTTTGCAGACAGATTACTGGCACTAAGACTGCCTCATATTCTGAATTTACCATAAAGGTCTAATTTTTAACAATCATATGGGGCAAATTCTCCCTTTGGGGGCTTGAAGTCAGCAATTATTACCACCAAGTGATGGGTCTTAAGTGCATAGTTGAAAGTTTATTAATTTTATGCCATTAAATAGGTTTTTGACATACTCAAAAATTAGCTTAGACGAGGTCTGTAATTCTGCTGATTTGAGACCTCACACCATCTCTCTGAGAAGTCTTCAACTTTCAGAACTATGCTTGCACAATTGGAAAAACTTTGGTTTGCACTGAAAATAATTTTTGGATATAACTGTTGTAAGACACCTGGTATATAAAATTCCATCAGAGGCTCAACTGAACTGAGCCAAAGTCTAACTATTAGTGGAATTAATGGTTGAAGCAGAGAGCTGAGACAGTGCAATTTCCCAATGAGAATAATCTGTGGTAAATGAAACAACAGGATGAGGACTGACAAAATGGAGTGAGAATTTTTTAACACATTTTTTCAAGAAACAGTCAGGTAGTCATGGCCACTCAGAGCTGGGGATAAAAGGCCTCAGAGATTTAATAAAAAAAAAAAAAGAAAGAAAGAAAAAACTCCGACCCCCTCCTTTCTCCTATCTCCCACCCCCACCCCCCACCGAATCCCATGCCATATTGTTACCCGGGCCTACAGCAAGCATCTCTCAGATTCTACATAAATGTCTTTGCTGGAGGAAACTAAAAGTGTCCAGAGGTCCATTCCATTTTAAACAGATGATTGAACTGTTCTAATTTATCCAACAAATAGATACTGCATATCTCCTGTGTGATAAGCACTGGGGATCAGATCTCCTTCTACTGAGATAAAAATCTGTCCCCCTTTTACTCACTGCATGGGTTCTGCCCTCAGGGCTTACAGAGAACACAGCCAACTATGTTGCATAAACTGGTCCTTTATAAAGTCAGGGTGTAAGAAGGCAGTCTCCCACATCACCCTCCTCCATGAATCACAAATTCTTTCACTCAAAGGTTTCTGGAATTTTCCCTGTCATGGTTATTTCCCTGGAGACACTAATTTTCCAGATTCCTCAAAGTGTGGCACTCAGAGTTGAACACAGGAATCATGGAAGAATTCAGAAAGGAGAATTACCTGCTTCCCTGCTCTGCATACATTCAAACTGAATCAGTTTTTCTGGGCAACTACCTTACCGTATTGACTCATATTCAGGTTAGTATCAAATAAATCAACTCTGAAGTCTTTTTTATAGGCTGTTACAAAGCTCTATTGCCTCCATTCTGGACATACACAGTTGGATTTCAGGCTTAAAGGCAGGATTTTACACATGCTGTCTAGTAGATCAGGCTTATGGCTTCAGCCTGTTGGGGGTTTTTTAGATTCTGATTCTGACTTCCACCAAACAGACAGCTTTGTATTACCAACGTTTTCAGCCAAGTCTTAAAAGTAGCCTGTGTTATAATCCAGAGGGCTGGCAACTTTAGACTGTTGAAATCACTAGTTTAGAAATTTAACAGACTAATTTTAAATGATTCAACTTCTTTTTTCAGGACTAGTACATACTGAATAACCCTAATTTTGAGAGGCACTAGAAGTCATTCAAAATATTCCCGTTTTCCCTCTGGAGGATCACAATCCCCACTCCTTCTTCCCCTTCCCCCTCCCCATTAAGCACAGCCAAATAATTTGCTTTGTCCAATGAAATGCAAGCTTAAGAGACATGTGTCACTTCTGGCAAAAGCCTGTAAGAGCCAGCGTGCAACTTGTCATTTGTCTACTGCCTGAACTGTCCAATTGGTAGTCACTAGCTACATGTGGCTATTTAAATTTAAATTAAATAAAGTTTGAAAATTTAGTTTTTCAGTCACCCTGTGGTTGTTGCTAAGTGCCTTCAAGTTGATTCTGACTCAGAGCGACCCCACATGATAGAGCAGAACTGCCAGATAGGATTTTCTTGGCAGTAATCTTCAGGGAAGCAGATTGCCAGGTCTTCCTCCTAGGAGCCGCTGGATGAGAGCAGTCAAGCACTTGATCATTTGCACCACCAGGGGTCTACTGTCAATGGCCACATGACAGTGGCTCCCATGCTGGATAGCACAGATATAGAAAATTTCTATCATCACAGGAAGCTGTATTAAACAGCACTGGTCTAGACAATTGTGAAGGCATGTGTTCAGAGTTTCCAGCAGCCTAGATCCTAGAACGACTGATGAGCAAAGTCCCCCTTCCAACCAAAGTTGGACATATAGTAAAAGCAAAAAATAAACTTATGTTCCATTAAACCACTGAGATTTGGGGGCTGTTCATGATCACAGGTGTACTGGGTTGAATAGTGTCCCCAAAAATCATGTCCTTCCTAAAACCTGAGTATGCAACGTAATTTAGAAATAGAGCCAGTGCAGATGTAATTAGCTAAGCTGAGGTCATACTGGAGCAGTATGGGCCCTTAATGAATATGACTGGTGTCTTTATAAGAGAAGAGACACAGAGAGATGTAGAGGGAAAACTGGAGTGACGCTGCCACAAGCCAGGGAACACTTGGGGCTACCAGAAGCTGGAAGAAGCAAGAGGCTTCAGAGGGATCATGGCCCAGCAAACACCTTGATTTAGACTTGCCTTTCTCTCCAGAACTGTGAGAAAATACATGTCTGTGGTTTTAAGCCATCCGAGTTGGTGGTACTTTGTCCCAGCAGCCCCTGGAAACTAATACAACAGAATAACCTAGAACATCCTGACTGACTTCTCACAGAACATCCTATGTTTGATTGATTTCACTCTTCCCATCCACACGACCACTACCTCAGTTTAAGCAATGTATTCATTTAACTAACATTTATTGAGCGCCTACTACACCCCAGGCAAGTTCTAGGCATTGAGCATACAGCTGTGAACTAGAGAAAGCCCATGTTCTTAAGGGGCCTGTGTTCTACTGGAGGAGACATTCAGTGAAGTAGATAAATACCATTTCAGATAGTGACAAATGCTATGAAGAAAACAAGGCAAGGTAAGAGGAAGGGAGTCAGTAAACATCTCTCTTAGGAGGTGTCAGTCCATCAGAGATCTGAATGGTGGGAAGGAATGAGCCGTGCAAATATCTGACGAAAGAGCCTTAAGGCACAAGGAACAGGCTCTGGAGCTAAAATGAGCTCCGTGCTTTTCAGGAAGAAGGCCAGTGTGGCTGGAGTGGAGCAAGCCCAGTGAAATCATCTCTTATCTGGGCTATTATCATAACAGGTGCCTCACCTTTCTTGCCACCTCCAGTCTCTTCTCACTGCAATCTATCCCCTGAACCAATACCAAGAGCCTTTACTGAAAACCCCAATCTCATTATGCCACGCTGCTCACCATCCAGATTCTCCTACCTTTCCAGCCTCATTCCTAGCACCTCTACCCCACCACCACTCCGAGTTGAAAGAAACCTGGGTTCTCACCTTAGCACTGACATGTACTAGCCACATGACATCAATAAAACTACTCTGACCATCAGTTTTCCATCTGTTAAATGTAAATACCACCCCTTGTCTCACAGGGTAATTGTAAGGATTGATTTATGGTACACAAACCACTAGCATATGACCTGATACTTAGAGATTTTTTTTTTTAATATTAATTCATTTAATTTTCATAACAGCTCTTTGAGGTAAGTACAACTCTTACCCTCATTTTTAAGATGAGGGCACTAAGGGACAAAGAGATTAGGTTGCTTAAAGTCACACAGCTAGCAAGTGGCTGTCTTAGTTATCTAGTGCTGCTATAACAGAAATACCACAAGTGGATGGCTTTAACAAAGAGAGATTTATTCTTTCACAGGCTAGAAGGCTAGAAGTCCGAATTCAGGGTGCCAACTCCAGGGGAAGGCTTTCTCTCTCTGTCGGCTCTGGGGGAAAGTCCTTGTCATCAATCTCCCCCGGTCGAGGAGCTTTTCAGTGCAGGAATCCCGGGTCCAAAGGACAAGCTATTCTCCTGGCTCTTGTTTCTTGATGGTATGAGGTCCCTCTGTCTCTCTGCTTGCTTCTCTCTTTTATATCTCAAAAGAGACTGACTTAAGATACAACCTAATATTGTAGATTGAGTCCTGTCTCATTAACATAACTGCCTCTAATCCTTCCTCATTAACATCATAGAGGCAGGATTTACAACGCATAGGAAAATCACATCAGATGAAAAAATGGTGGACAATCACACCATACTGGGAATCATGGCCTAGCCAAGTTTACATACATTTTGGGGGGACACAATTCAATCTATAACATTCCACCCTTTGGCCTCCAGAAAGTTCATGTCCTTGCTCCATGTAAAACACATTCACCACATATCACAGCCAAAGTCTTAAAACAACTCCAAGTCCAAAATCTCATCTTCTGCAAAATTCCTCTTCATCTGTAAAATCTAGAATACAAGTTATCTGCTTCCAAAGTACAATGGTGGAACAGCCACAAGCTAGACATTTCCATTAAAAATGGGAGAAACTGGAGGGAAAGAAGGGATAACAGGCTCCAAGCAAGTCAGTAGAACACATCAGATTACTGCTCAAGGCTTGAAAATAATCCTCTGTTCTCTGAGACCATTTACACAATGGCCCTGTCCTCCAGACTCTAGGTATTGGCCACACTCTCTGGATTCTGAGTGGAGGGCCCCTTGCCCTGGCCTTCAGCTTACCTTCCAGGACCACTGGAATGGCGACACTCTGCTCCCTCGGCTTTGGGCAGCTCCATTCTCCTAGTCCATCTGAGTGGAGAGGCAACTCCACCCTTTGAGATCCCTGAGGTCGTGGCCCTACCCTTTAAGACTGAGGCAGCTCTGCTTCCTGGGTTCCTTGTCTCTTCAGCTTCTGCTTTCTGGTTCCTTGGCCTCTGGTCCCCTCCGGTCTCTCTGCCCATGTCTGCCCTGCTGGGGCAAGTGTTCCAAAGCACTTTATCTCCACAGATAAGTACCTGGAGGCACCCTACTCCACCAGATAAGTGCCTGGACGCACCCCCCTCCGGCAGATAAGTGCCTGGAGGCACCCCACTCTACTAGGAAGCTTCCCATGCAAAGGCACTCAGCTCTCTTGCTTCGTGGGTCAGCTTTAGTGCTGTCTTGCGCTGGTCTCCTGGTTCTGCTGCTGCCAGTTCTCTGATGCTGCTTCTCGCCATCTGCGCCATCTCCAGAGTAACAGCTCTCCTCATTTCCTTCAGAGTCCTTACCAGAATTGTCTGACATCTATAATTCCACCAACAGTCTCTTTAAGGTAATCTAGGCTTTTACTATTAGGCACTTTAAAACTCTTCTAGCCTCTACCCATTCACAGTTTCAAAACCACTTCCACATTTTATGTATTTGTTAGAGCAGCACTCCACTGCTGGTACCAAATTCTGTCTTAGTTATCTAGTGCCGCTATAACAGAAATACCAAAAGTGGATGGCTTTAACGGAGAGAAATTTATTCTCTCACAGTCTAGGAGGCTAGAAGTCCGAATTCAGGGTGCCAACTCCAGGGGAAGGCTTTCTCTGTTGGCTTTGGGGGAAGGTGCTTGTCATCAATTTTCCCCAGTTGAATAGCTTCTCGGTGCAGGGACCCATGTTTCTTGGTGGTATGAGGTCCCTCTGTCTCTCTGCTTGCTTCTCTCTTTTATATCTCGAAAGAGGCTGACTTAAAGCACAACCTAATCTTGTAGATTGAGTCCTGCCTCATTAAGATAACTGCCTCTAATCCTGCCTCATCAACATCATAGAGGTAGGATTTACAACACATAAGAAAATCACATCAGATGACAAAATAGTGGACAATCATACCATACTGGTAATCATGGCCTAGCCAAATTTACACACATTTTGGGGAATACAATTCAATCCATAATAGTGGCAAAGCTGAGTTTTGAACCCAAGCCGACTGGCTCCAGAGCCTATACTCTTAACCAGCCCATTATGGTACTTCTCAATGAATGCAAGTTTTCTTTCCCCCTCTACCTAGAAGGCCGCTTCCTCTTCCCTAGTTTCTTCACATGAACTTCTACTCATCCTGCAAGACCCATCTGGAGGAGAGCTCCTTGGTCTTCTTCTCTAACCACCACAAGCAGAGAAGCTTTTTCAGCAACCCCAGGTGATACTGTTTGAACCTGTCTTCAGCACACTGTAGTGATTCCTGGTGAAGGAACAATGACCTATAACTGTCTAACAGTAACTACCTGGAGTTTCTAAAACTCTCGGTATGAATGCTAAGATTGCTGACTTGTGTTAAGATATGCATACAAAGAGCTTACAGAGATAAAGGTCTGCATGGGGCTGGGTCTCACCTGGGGAGAGGTGCCTCCTGGCCTTCATCACTTGGAGAAGAGGCTACCACTGGACAAGGGAGCCCTAGGTAAGGTACAGACTAGACTTCAGTCTTGACCAAGACAGTGCCGAGATAACTAGGAGGGAGAGTCTAAGAAATGAATGGTAAATACACCATTCACTCAGAAAAGACAGTCCAGAAGCTGGGAAATGAGGAACCCAAAGTACTAAAGTTGGGCAAGTCCTTTGGGGCTGGCACCTGGCTACAACCAAAGCAAAGACAGACTCAGACAATGCTGTGAGCCATAAGAACAAGCTGTAATATGGTAGCGCCAGAAAACTAGACTTGCGAGTCAGATTGTTTTTATAATTTATATTCCCTTATAAGTCTTCCTTTGGTATCAGGTACAGTTCCAGTCTGTCTTAACTGCACTAAGATGAACAGAGGGCAAGGGTTTTTACACACTCTTGGGCCTCAAGATTAGAGTATTATCAGCTCACTACCGAGGGCAGCATAAAGGTAAAAATGGTCATCTAAGTGGAAGAATCCTCCGAAGAAAGGTAAAATTTAGGAGAGAATAAAGGCTGTGCAAGCCAGCCACTGCTCCCCAGGTGAAAATTCTCTTCTTGATACTAACTCTCAGAGGTTATGGTTTTGTTTCATTAAACAGTAGTTTTCTAAAATTTCCCCTGACTAAATTGTGAGCATCTTGAAAAGAAGGACCTTGTTGTTTTTGTCAAGGTTGTATGCACATGTGCCTGCAACATACTAGGAACTCAAATGTTTGTTGATCAAATGAAGCAATGCATAGACTTTCAGAGTTTTACAGCACTTTTAAAGGCTTCCAACCCAATCATTTTCCCACAAGCGTACATCTGTCCATATAGGGCTTTCATAGGTCCTCGTAAAACTCATTCAACAAGTATCAATTAAAGCAAGCACAACAAAGAACAGATGAATCACTGATACAACAGATGTTTACTGAGGGTCTGCTGTGTGCCAGGCACTATGCTAGACCCTGAAAATACTATAATAAATAAGACAGACACTACCCCTTACAGAACCAATGAAGAAGATAAATGGACATAAAGTATCTATAATACTGCTTAAAATAGAAAATGTTAAAAGTTTTCAAAAGTATACATAAGGGGCTATAAGGGTCAGAGGTCAAAAAGGTAATCCAAAGTTTCATAAGAACTTATGAGATACTATCATTCAGGAATGAACATTATTTGTGGTTTAACCTTACAGTTCAAGAATGAAGATTACCAGTTGCTAGCAGAAGCAGTTAATACTAACGGCTTTGCAGGTTTTAATGAAAATCAATATTCTATCTTTATATCGTTAGCATCACGTCAAATTACACTGATAATGGATTTTGAAAAGAAAGAATACTGATCAATTCTCTTTATTGAAAACCAGAACAGACAATGAGCTCTAAATAACAAAGTTATCTTCACATTTGAGTGTATGGCCACAAAAACACAGACTTGTTGACATGGTAATAACAAAACATAAAGAACTGCTGTCATTGTTAGCTGCCATGGAGTCATTTCCAACTCATAGCAACCCCATGTGTGCAGAGTAGAACTGCTCCATAGGGTTTTCAAGGCTGTGACCTTTCAGAATTAGATTGCCAGGCCTGTCTTCCAAGGTGCCTCCCTGTGGGTTCGAACCACCAACCTTTTGGCTAGAGATAGTCGAGCGCTTAAGTATCTGCACTACAAAGGCACTCCATATAAAGAACAGTCTTAGACTTACGTGTGGGTCTTATTCATTTAATAGTAACTCTGTATAATAAAATAATTTCTATTCTTCATATTGTTAACTAGGAAAATGAAAATTAAGCTAAGACATAGCTAAGCATTGCATTCTTCTGTCTTATAATCAAATGAAATTTATCCTTCAGTTCTTTCACATACACCACTTCAACGTCTCCAAATACTCTAGTAGGAAATACATCCTACTGAAGCTGTTTCCTTGAAGGTAAACACACTGGAATGGGAATCAAGAAACAGGAGCTCAGGCTGGCTCCACCAACAACTACATGAACTTGGACAGTTAACAAGCTCTCTGGCCAAAATCTCCTTCTCTGTATAATCAAGCTGTTAGAGCAAATAATTTCTAGTATGCCTTTCAACTCAAACAAAAAACTGTGAAAACCTACCTTTACTCCCAAACCATCAACCAAAGCAAAAGGTTTCAAAACTAACTTACAAGAAGCTTAGGTTTAACTACCTTTCTTCTTTCCTGATCTGATTCAACGAACTTATGAATCTTCTACAGCAGTCAGGTTGAGCAGTTTCATACCTAGTAGTCACAGACTTGGAACAAGATGCCAACAATATATTCCTTTAAAAACAATTTTATAACAATGAATCTCTAGGTCCAGAAGTAGTCCTTATAAGAAGATTTTGCCTCTATCGAAAAATTAACCTCATATAAGGCTTCTTTGCAAATTTTCAAAAGGTTCCTACATCCATGTATTCAATTTCAGTAATGAATTTCTTCTGTTCATAGCAGACTGCTTGCCATTGGTGTATGTGTACAATGTTTTCCATTGGATCCACACAGGAAATGAATCAGGCGCTATTTGGCCATTTGTATCAAGTGTAATGTAGACAAGAATACTGAAGAACCTAAAATTTAACAGGCAAATTTTTTTGAGGCTACACTGTATGCAAAGTAATGAAATGGCTATAGAGACAGTAATGAACACTTCATTGCTTTACCTCTGCAATTTTAGGAGTCACAAAGAAATAATCTCTACCTTAGCATGATCTGAACTTAAATTACAAAAACCTAACTACGTTTTAAGGTGAAGGCCCCTTCTCAAGTACTTCTAGCATTACCTTTTCTAGAACGCTAGTAGATAAATTACCATAACTACGTCGTTCACACAGCATTTCTCTCTGGAAAGGTAGGATCAGCAGCCTTATTTCTGCATATTAAAGGACATTAAGTTGAAGCCAAAATTTCATTGTCTGAAGAAAGGAGAATACCGAAGGCAGTACAACTAGCTTTACTTCTGCAAATTAAGCAAAATAGAGCAAAAAGAAAGGAAGCAAGCAAAGGGGAGGAACTGAAAAACTATCTGCAGTACTGGTTCCTTGCATGTTCTAGGCGCTTCCCCTTGCGCACGAAGAGATAAAGAAGAGAAAGGAGAGAAGACAACACGTAAAAGCCCGAAGTTATTCTTTTCATAGGCTGCAATATTCATTGAATTCAGTGTAAAATGTCCGGGAGATCTGGATTCGGTGAGAATGTCTGAAAGAAGGGAGTGGCATTTGCTTTCTCAGTTTGGAGTCCTAACAACTGTCCCCGAGAGTTCCCAAAAACCCTTAATTATCTCGAAGAGATGGCTCGGAGCAGCCTCCCGGCGCACACACCTGCAGGCCCGGGAGGCTCCTCCCTCTCCCCCCACGGATCCTCAGGACAGCACCAAGGTCCGGTGTCCGACGCACCGCTAGCCTAACGGCCACTCGGGCCCCGGCAGAGCCACCCGGCTCAGGGCGAGGCCAGAGCGCACACCGCTGCCGGGCTCCGCTTCCCCGAGTCACGCAGCGGCGGCGGCGCGAGCTGGACACCAGCACCACTGGGATGCGCACTATAATACAACTTGGGAGAGCACGTCTACACTTGCGCGAACGCAGAGGCAGAGCCCCGGCGCGGCGCTCGGGGACCGCCGGCCCGTCCCGTCCCGTCCCGCCCCTCCTTGAGGCAGAGGGGCAGCGGTCCGTACCTGTCCTCTGAGACGCTGATGACGCCCTCCTCCTTGGGCACGATCACGGCCATATTCACCACCTCCTGGGACCCCTCCACCCGCTGCAGCAGGATCGGCTTGCGGGTCTGTGCCTTGGGCTGGATCTCCGCCGCCATCGGAGGAGGGGGCGCGGCAGTGCCGGGCTGAAGAGACCGCTCGGGCACCAGCACAGGCTCTGGTTGGCCGGAGCGGGACACCGGGGACCGGCGGTCATAGCCTAGCCGCCGCTCCCGGGAACGACTCAGCGCTCCCAGCTTAGAGCAACAACCCCCGCCACCACAGAGGCGCGGTGAAGAGCCGGGGGCGCGGCCTGCCGGGGGCGGGGCCGGCCGCAGGAGGTGGCCGCTGGTGGGCGCGAGGGCGGCTTCACTTCCGGGAGAGTCGTGGAGAAGGAGGGGAAACTGAAGGAGGCGGGGTTCTGGCGGCTCAATCCGCTTGCGTAAGCAACCAACCCATTTCCGTCCCGCCCCTCGGCCCCTCCCAAAGCCACGGGCACCGCCGTTAGTACGCATGCGTCTTCCTTTCCCCTCAGTCATATATTTGCTGCCTCCATACCCATTTCTTAGTCCCCTCCCTCTTTATTATAGCGTGAACGGTTGGGTACACACCCCTGGGAACGCGCTTGCCAAAGGCCCTGCCTCCTCCAAATTTCCTGAAAAGTGGGTGGAGGTGGGGCGGGGAAAAGCGTGCCTCTGCAAGGCCGGAAACAGAAAAGTCCTGAAGGAAGGACAGGAAGCTGAAGTGGTTGGGACGTGACTGGGCATGCGCGCGATTTACCTAGCCTTTGCGGCTTTAACAATGAAGCGTGCGGTGGGCAGCTACTGTTCCCAACATGCACCAGGCCCAGGCCGGGTGGCACCCTGTGGTCTCCTGGGAGTTGTGGTTTCACGGAGGTTCCTCTCCGTTGTCCTGGCTTGACCCGTCGCTCACTTTTCAGCGCTTCTGGCTTAGGGAGCTCAGTGGCGTAGGGACCATTGGCCGAGTTGGGGTCTGGCTTGGCCTCTAAAGCAAGGAACTGCGGGACAGCCGCCGGCTGAGCAGACCTTCGCTACGCGCTTGGTTCAGGCGGCTGCCCATAATTGTGGCGCACCTAGAGCTAGGAAAGAAGAGAACATCCCAACAGGAAGCTTAGAGATCATCTGTAGTGTCAGTCTCCTCATTTTCTTTCTTTTTTTTTTTTTAAATTGTACTTTAGATGAAGGTTTACAGAGAAAATTAGTTTTTCATTAAACAATTAATACATTGTTTTGTGACATTGGTTGCCAACCCCAGGATAGGTCAACACTCTTCTCGACCTTGGGTTCCTGGATACCAGTTTTCCTGTCCCTTCCTGCTTTCTCGGCCTTGCCCCTGGATTGGTGTGCCCATTTAGTGACGTTTTATGGGCCTGTCTAATCTTTGGCTGAAGAGTGAACCTCAGGAGTGGCTCCTCATTTTCTCAGATGTCTAAGTTACTAGCGCAAGGTCATACAGGTAGTTATACTTGAACCCAGGTGGCCAACTCCTAGTCCCAACCTGTTTCCAATCCCCAGCAATCCAGCCTTTTTAACCTGCTCCAGAGAAAAAAGAGTTACTGTGATTAAATGATCGAGAGAATGTTAGGTGCCCAGCATTGCCAGAGCTCCAGGCTAGCTGGGGAGCAGGGTCTATGTGGTGGGATTGGGCTGACAGGGCTCTGGAGGTCAGAGAAATAATATACAGAGATGGCCAAGGTACACAAGAACAAGCCTTGTGGAAATGCATTTCTAAGGCAGGTTTTTGGCAGCCAAAGAGTATGGTACAAAGGACCTGTTTCAAAACACACAATGCAACTCTACCACCTCCCATCTTTGCTGAGATTCTGTACGGACCTTGAAAAGGGGATTCAGGTATTTCCAGCTGTGGAACCTGGAGCAAAGTATTCCACTACAATGAGCCTCAGGTTCCCCATCTACTGAATGATGATAACAAATACCTTGCTGGTATGCTTACAAATGATGTATTTTAACCTTGCATACAAATGACATATTCTAAGTGCCTTCATGTGCTATAGGTCCTTTTAAGCAGTAGTGGCAGTTATAGTTACGAGCCAGACACCTTCCCTGGGAGGAGCATCTTCTCATCCCCTTAAAGGTATGGAGGAAGTGGCAAGGGCTGTCCCACCCCAGACCTTGTGGGAATTACAGTCTGGGTGGGATCACTGCAACCCTGAGTCTGGCCTTCAATTCTGCAGAGCCAGAATCTCCATCTTCCCATTCATTCAGGAAACGTTTAGTGAGTAACTACTCAGTCTAGGCAGTGGGGACATAGATTCGAATAACACAGACCTCTCAATTCTCAAACGATCTCACAGATCACCAGAGATAGATAAGAGAACAAGCAAGGATAGTGCAGTGATGATGTGAAGAGTTGTGATGGGGGAACACATGGGCAGAGGAGTGCAGGAGAATTATATAACCTGAGCTGAGGCAGGGCGGGGGCTGGGGTTGTACAGGAAGGGTTGCCCAGAGAAGGTGTAATCTAAATAAAGTCTTGAAGTGCAATCAGGAGCAAGCAAGTTACATTGTTTTGTTTTTTGTTTTTGTTCTTTATAAGTTACACTGGTTTGAAGAGTGTTGGGAGGAGGTGGGTAAAGGGCCTGGAGGCAAGCACAACATGGTTGTTAAGGAAGTGAAAGAACTTTAATAGAGCTGGAGCAGCCAACCGAGGCTTATAGCAGAGGGAGTGAAGATGAAGACATTACAGGACCTCAGTATGGAGCCATGGCCTGATGCACCTTGTCCTTATTAGAAAGGGGTGCCCTCTGAACACCTGCCACTTCATCCTCAGGTGGGATGGGCACTCAAGTAAACCATCAGTTACGATACAGTGTGGCAGCTGCTGTAATGGAGGTACTATAAAGTGCAGTGAGACCCAGAGACCTGAGTCTAGCTGGGAAGTTGGAGAAGGTTTTCTGAAAGAGGAGGAGCTCATCTGGAGTATGGGAGCGGTAAGTCCAGGCAGAAGGAAAAGCATGTGCAAGGGGTTGGTAGTAGAAGAATGCCTGGCTTCTTCTGGGGACCTCATATAGATGGAGGGCACAGTTTGATAACAAAGTGAAGTTTGGGAGATTGGGCTGGAAATATGGGCAGGAGCCATGTCAAAGAGGACCTGAAGAGCCATGCTTGGGAGTTTGAGTTTTAACCTTTATATGATGGGGAACTGTGGTATCCTCAGATCATGCCTCTACTGAGCCCAGCACAAGATCAGGCTCCCAGAATGGTACAAGAGACATTTACTGCTCTGAGGGAAGGGGGTGGGGAGGGGGACACATTGTTGGAAGGTGAAATAGATGAGAGTTAATAATTATAGAGCAACCGCTGTGTTCCACATACTGCAGCACTTTATCCCTACAAATGTATTTGTTGGGACTCTTGGTTACAGATAATAAAAACTCAACTGGCTAAAAAAAGAAATGGAGTATTACTGACTAATACCACAGAAAGTCAGAGAGGTAAAGTGCCTTTCCTAGAGTCACACAGTTATAACAAGTGACAGAGGCCAAACACAACCCACGCGTGTCTGTCTACCTAATCTCCAGGTTCATTTATTCAAATATTCCCACCCCACTGATTCTTTGACCTCATAGAGACCTCCAATCCACTCATCACACCACTTTTCACTATTTAATGTAGTCATAAGATTAAATGTTATTACATGTAACATTTTATAGACATAAAATATTTTTTAATTATAAGGGCTGAGAAACCTCATTCATATAAATAAATAGATGAGAATGGAAGGAGTTTGATTATAGCAATGCCACTCAATTCTTTGAATCCATTCTCTATTATGTGTCAAAAACCACATCACTGGGAGAAAAATTTTTGCAAGTCATGTATCTGATAAGGCGCTTGTAGCTAGAGTATATAAAGAACTTTTATAACTCAATAATAAAAAGATAAACAACCCAATTTAAAAATGAACAAAGGATATGAACAGACAGTTCTCCAAAGAAGATATACAAAGGGCTAATAAGCACATGAAAAGGTGCTCAACATCATTAGCCATCAAGGGAATGCAAATCCAAACCACAGAGAGAAGGTTGAGCAAGGTGGTGGTGTAAGCAACAACAAAACCAAAAAAAAACAAGCAGAAATTGGTGGAATCCATGGTCTCAGAATTCTGAAAAACAGTCAAAGAATTACACTAAGTAAATGCTACATCAAGAAAATGGCAATATATGAATGATAGAAGAACATTGGTCCTGCACCCATCCACAGAAAGCCATGGGACAGCTGCAGTGGCTGAAACTTACAGTAAGGAGCATGGTGTTGTGTAGTCACACCTTTGATGTCCTTTCCAGGGCACACTATTTTAATTTTTACAATAGAATTTTCCAGATCTTAAATTCTGGCTTTTTTTTTTTTTTTTTTTTTTTTTTTTTTTTTTTTTTTTTTTTTTTTTTTTTTGCATAGTTGATGTCTCAATTTGTCTCTTTCTTCCTGCATTTTACTATAAGCAGCAAGGAAAAGCCACACTGCCCCTTTAAGATACTTCTTAAAAATCTTCTTAGCCAAGTATCCATATTCATCACTTACAAATTCTAATTTCCACAAAACATTCAAACATAAATAAGACAAGTTCTTTGCCACTTTGTAACAAGGATCAACTTTTCTCCAGTGTCTAATAACATGTTTATTGTTTCCTTTTAAAGCTTCACCAGAAGCACATTTAACCTCCACATTTCTGGCAACATTCTGCTCATGATGATAGAAGCTTTCCCCACAGCTCTCAATCCATTCTAAACCCTCATCAGAATTGCCCTTAATGCCCATTATTCTACCAACAGTCTCTTCAAGGCAATCAGGGCTTTTACGATCAAGGCATCAAAATTCCTCCAGTCTCTACACATTACTAAATTCCAAAGTCCTTTCCACACTTTAGATATTTGTTAGAAGAGCATCCCCACACGCTGGTAACAAATTCTGTCTTATACATGTCTTATATGTCTATTTCTTATATGCTGGTGCACCCAGACAGGTACCTTGTGTTGAAGTGGCCACAGCCAGCCCACCTAGGTGAGGGGTCTGGTGTTGAAGTGGCAATAGCTGGCACTAACAGACAGGGAGCCTGATATTAAAATGGTGACAGCCAGCACACCCATTAAGGGAGCCTGTTTTAAAGAGGAAGACTGTAGCCGTCAACAATTAAAAAACAATGAGAAAAGGAGGAGGAGCAAACCCTGGGAAGGGGAAGAATCTGATTTCCAGAGTTACCACAGTATAATAGTCAAATGTCCCTTTGTGTGCAAGGAATACAGAGCAATAGGAAAGGATGGCTCAAACAAAGTAACAACATAAAGTGACAGAAACTTTTCCTGAGGAAGGAAAGATAGTGGACTTACTAGACAAAGACTTTAAAACAAAAGTATTAAATATACTCAAAAAGCTAAAGGAAAACATGGACGAAGAACTAAAGGAAATCAGGAAAACAATATAGGAACAATACAAGACTTTCTGTAAAGAGAAAGAAATTTTTTAAAAGAACCAAACAGAAATACTGGAACTGAAAAGTACAAAAATGGAAATAAAAAATTCACTGGATGGACTCAACAGCATATTTAACTTGCAGAATAAAGAATCCATACACTGGAAGATAGAGTAATTGAGATTATTGAATCAGAGGTGCAAAAAAAAAAAAGAAGAAGAAAAGTAAACACAGCCTAGAAGACTTATGGGATACTAATCAACAAGCAAACCAATATACACATTATGGGAATTTCAGGAAGAGACAAAGAAAGAAAGGGGAAGAAAAAAATATGAAGACAAAGAGCCAAAAATTTCTCAACTTTGACCAAAGACATGAATCTACATATCCAGGAAGCTCAATAAAGTTCAAACAGGAAAAACCCAAAGAGATCCACACTGAGACATGTTACAATCAGACTCTCGAAAACCAGATAAAGAGGGAATCTTGAAAGCTACAAGAGAAAAGTGAATCATCATATGTAAGAGACCCTCAATAGGACTGAGTGCTGATAGGCCAGAAGGCAGTGGAATGACATATTTAAATTGCTGAAAGAAAGGAACTATCAGCCAAGGATTCTATATCTGGCACAACTGTCCTTCAAAAATGAGGGCAAAGTTAAAATATTCCCAGATAAACAAAAGCTGAGGGAGATTGTTATCATGAAGTCTGCCCCACAAGAAATGCTGAAGAGAATTAAAGACTCTCTTCAGGTTAAAAAGAAAGGACACTAGCCAATAATTCAAAACTTTATGAAGATTAAAAGATCTTCAGTAAATGTACTATTGTGGGTAAATAAAAAGGACAGTTTTATGGTATTTTTATGTTACACTCTACTCGGTATGTCTGACCTGATCTAAAAGAAAAATGCATAAAAAATTATAAATATATGTTATAGGCTACACAATGTATAAAGATAAAATTTATGACAATGACAACATAAAGGGAGGGGCAGGAGCAGTATAGGAACATAATTTTGCATGTTATTAAAGTTAAGTTGTCATATATTTAAACAAGGTTGTTATAAATACAGGATGTTAAATGTAATCCCCATGGTAACCACAAAGAAAATATCTAAAAATATATATGCAAAAGGAAATGAGAATCTAAATGGTTCACTATAAAAAAAATCAACTAAAACAAAACTAGGCAATATTAGAGGAAGAGACAAAAAAGGTATAAGACACAAAAAACAAATAGAAAATAGTAGAAGTAAGTTCTTCTTTATCAGAAATTAGTTTAAATGTAAATGGATTAAACATTCCAATCAAAAGGCAAAGATTGGCATAATGGGTAAGAAAATCTGATCCAACTATAGGCTGTCTATAAGATACTCACTCTAGAACAACGACACTAGTAAGTTGAAGGTGAAAGGACGGGAAAAAAAATATTCCATGCAAACAGTAGTTAAAAGAGTGACTATATTAATATCAAAGTAGACTTTAAGTCAAAATCAGTTACTAGAGACAATTAAGGACAGTATGTACTGATTAAATGGTCAATTCATCAAGAAAATATAACAATTATAAATATACATGCAGTTTACAGCAGAACCCCAAAATATATGAAGCAAACACTGACAAAATGAAAGGAACAAACAAGTCTACAGTATTAGTTGGAGACTTCAATGTTGTTGTTGTTAGTTGCCATTGAGTCATGTCCAACTCATAGCGACTCCATGTACAACAGAATGAAACACTGCCCAGTCCTGCTCCATCCTCACAATTGTTGCTATGTTTGAGCCCATTGTTGCAGCAACTGTGTCAAACCATCTCATTGAGTGTCTTCCTCTTTTTCACTGACCCTCTACTTTACCAAGCATGATGTTCTTCTCCAGGGACTGGTCCCTCCTGATAACATGTCCAAAGTAAGTGAAATGAAGTCTCACCATCATTACTTTTAAGAGCATTCTGGCTGTACTTCTTCCAAGACAGATTTGTGCATTCTTTTGGCGATCCATAGTGTATTCAATATTCTTCATCAACACCATAATTCAGAGGCATCAATTCTTCTTTGGTCTTCCTTATTCATTGTCTAGCTTTTCCATTCATATGAGGCAAATGAAAATACCATGTGTTGGGTCAGGCACACTGTGATGGTTAAGGTTGTGTGTCAACTTGGCTGAGCCATGATTCTCAGTGATTTGGCAGCTATGATGTAGTTTGGCAGTCTTATGATGTTGTGATCTCTTCCATGATGAGATTTGATATAATGTGATCACCTCCATGATGGGATCTGCTGTGAGTAGCCAATCAGTTGAAAGGGAGTTTCCTTGGGCGTGTGGCCTGCATCAAATATGAGTGGACATTCTGGCAAGGCTTGGGGGCTTTTGCTTGCTCTGAATCCTGCAGCTGTCTCCTTTTTGTCTGACTGCTGGTTCTTGGGACTTGAGCTAGCAGCTTATCTGCCGTCTTGCTTGCCGATCTTGGGATTCGTCGATCCTCACAGCCTGTGAGCAACAGCCCTGCTCTTGACCTGCCAATCTTGGGTTCATCAGCCCCTGTGGCTACGTGAATCAGAGAAACCTCTATCCTGACCCATGGACTTTGAACGTTCCAGCCTGTACAACCATGTGAGCCATTTCCTTGATATAAATCTCTAGATGTATTTATACGCTTTACTGGTTTTGCTTCTCTGGAGAACCCAGCCTAAGACACACACCTTAGTCCTCCAAGTGACATCTTTGCTTTTTAATACTTTAAAGAGGACTTTTGCAGCAGATTTGCCCAATGCAATGCGTCATTTGATTTTTTGACTGCTGCTTCCATGGGCATCGATTATAGATCAAAGTAAAGGGAAATCCTCGACAACTTCAATCTTTTGTCTGTTTATCATGATGTCGCTTATTGGTCCAGTTGTGAAGATTTTTGTCTTCTTTGTGTTGAGGTGTAATCCATACTGAAGGCTATAGTCTTCGATCTTCATCAGTAAGTGCTTCAAGTCCTCTTCACTTTCAGCAAGCAAGGTTGTGTCATCTGCATATTACAGATTGTTAATGAGTCTTCCTCCATTCCTGATGCTGCATTCTTTCTTCTTCATATAGTCCAGCCTCTCAAATTATTTGCTCAGCATACAGATTGAATAAGTCTGGTGAAAGTATTCAACCCTGATACACACCTTTCCTGACTTTAAACCACGCAGTATCCCCTAGTTCTGTTCTAAAAACTACCTCCTGGTCTATGTACAGGTTCCATATGAGCACAATTAAGTGTTCTGGAATTCCCATTCTTTGTAATGTTATCAATAGTTTGTTATAATCCACAGAGTCGAATGCCTTTGCATAGTCAGTAAAACACAGGTAAACATCTTTCTGGTATTGTCTGCTTTCAGCCATGAGGCATCTGACATCAGCAATGATATCCCTTGTTCCATGTCCTCTTCTAAATCTGGCTTGAGTTTCTGGCACTTGCCTGTCAAGTATTGCTGCAACCATTTCTGAATGCTCTTCAGCAAAATTTTACTTGCATGTAATACTAATGATATTGTTCAATAATTTCCGCATTCTATTGGGTCACATTTCTTTGGAATGGGCACAAATATGGATCTCTTCCAGTTGGTTGGCCAGGTAGCTGTCTTCCATGCACCACTTTAAATAATGTATAGAACATCTAGACAGAAAATCAAGAAGGAAATGGAGAACTTTAACAAACTATGAACAATTTAGACCTAACAGAACACTAACAGAACCAAATAGAACACTCCATTCAGCAACAGCAAAATACACATTTTTCTCCAGTTCACATGGATCATTCTTCACAATGGACTATATGTTAGGTAGCAAAACAAGTCTCAATAAATTTAAAAAGATTGAAATCACACAAAGTATATTCTTCAACCACAGTGGAATGAAACTAGCAATCAATAATACAATGAAAACCGGGAATTTGACAAAAATGTGGAAATTAAACAACACACTATTAAGTAACCAGTAGATCAAAGAAGTAATCACAAAGGAAATTAGAAAATGCTTAGAGGCAAATGAAAATGAAAATACAACATACCAAAATCTATGTGTTGCAGTAAAAGCAGTGCTTAGAGAGAAATTTATAATGGTAAATGCCTATATTAAGAAAGAAGACAGATAAATATATAAAAAGCAAGGATAAAACTATAAGGCACATGAAATATAAAGACGTAATTAGTAATCACAACAACAAAATGCGTAGGGGGGTATATAGGTATAGAATTTCCTGTATGTTACTGAAGTTAACTTGGTACCAACTTACTCTATCGTGTTATAAATACAGCTATTAAATGTAATAGTCATGGTAACCACTAAAAAAATAAAACACACACACACACAAAAGAGAAAGGAAACAAAATGGCTCATTACAAAGAATCAAAAAAAAAAAAACAAAAAACCACAAAAGCAAGCTGTAGAAAAGGACAAAGACACACAAAAAACAACAAAATGGAAGAATCACTACTTACCAGTAATCAAAGTGAATGTAAATGGACTAAATGTTCTAATCAAAAGGCAGAGAGTGGCAGAATGGATAAAAATGCATAATGCAAATATATGCTGTGTACAAGAGACACACTGTACAACCAAAGACACAAAAAAGTTGAAAGTGAAAGGATGGAAAAAATATTTCACGCAAATAATAAGCAAAAGAGAGCTAGAGTGGTAATCTTAATATCAGACAAAGTAGACTTTAAGAAAATCTATTAGAAAAGATGAAGGTGGACATTGTATAGTAATAGAAGGGTCAATTCATCAAGAAGATTTAGCAATCATAAATATATATGCACTCAACATTGGAGCACCTAAATATATAAACAGTGATAGAATTGAAGGGAGAAATAGATAGCACTACAATAATAGTTGGACTTCAATACACTAATTTCAATATTGATCAGAACATCTAGAAAGAAGATCAACAAGGAAACAGAGGACAGGAATGACACTATAAATCAACTAGACTTAACAGACATATGTACACCCAACAACAGCACAATACACATTCTACTCCAGAGCATATGGATCATTCTCCAGGATAGACCACATGTTAGGTCACAAAGCAAGTCCTGATAAATTTAAAAAGATTAAAACCATAATAAGTATTTTCTCTAACTACAACAGAGTGAAGCTAGAAATCAATAATAAGCAAACAAAGAAAAAAAATCCTGAAAAATACACAAACATATGGAAATTAAACAACACACTATTAAACTGCCAATGGGTCAAGGAAAAAATAGAAAGAGAAATAAATTTCTTAGAGTCAATGAAAATTAAAGCACAGCAATCAAAACTTATGACATGCAATGAAGGCAGTACTCAGAGAGAAACTTATAGCAATAAATCCCTACATGAAAAGAGAAGAAAGATCTCAAATCAACAGGCTAACTGTACAACTTGAGAAAATAGAGACGAGTAAACTGAGCCTAAATCTACTAGAAGAAAGGAAATAACAAAGATCAGAGCAGAAATAAATAAAATCAAAAACATACAAACAATAGAGAGAACCAACAAAACCAGAAGTTGGTTCTTTGAAAAGATTGATAAAATTGACAAAACTTTAGCTAGACTGACAAAAAAAGAGAAAAGATGCAAATAACCAAAATAAGAAATGAAAGAGGAGACATTACAACTGACACAACAGAAATAAAGAGAATTATGACAGAATATTATGAACAACTGTACTGCAACAAACTAGATAACCTAGATGAAAGGGACAAATTTTTAAAAGCACACAACCTACCCAAGCTGACTCAAGAGGAAACAGAAAGTCTCAACAGACCCGTAACAAGTGAAGAGGTTGAATAAGTGATCAAAAACCTCTCAACAAAAATAAGTCATGCGCCCAATGGCTTCACTGGGGAATTCTACTAAACATTTAGAGAAGAATTGATACCTGTTTGAACTCTCCCAAAAGTTAGAGAAGGAAGGAATACTCCCTAATTCATTTTGTGAAGCAAACATGACCGTGATACTAAAACCAGACAGACACCACAAGAAAAGAAAACTGCAGGCCAATATCTCTTATGAATATAGATGCAAAAATCCTCAACAAAACACTAGAGAACAGAATCCAACAGCATATTAAAACGGTCATACACCATGACCAAGCAGGATTTATTTTAGGAATGCAGGGATGGTTCAACATTAGAAAATCAATCAGCATAATATACCACATCAATAGAACAAAGGAAAAGAACCACATGATCATCTCTATGGATGCAGGAAAAAAACATTTGATAAAATCCAACACCCTTTTTTGATGAAAACTTTCAAGAAGATTGGATTAGAAGGAAAGTTCCTCAATATGATTCAGAGTATATATGAAAATCCAACAACCAACATTATTCTTAATGGAGAAGGATTGAGAGCTTTCCCTTTGAAATCAGGAACAAGACAAGGGTCCTCACTCTAACCACTTCTATTCAATATTGTATTAGAAGTCCTAGCCAGAGAAATAAGAAAAAAATAACTAAATGAACTATATCCACGTTGGAAAAGAAGAAGTACAATTATCTCTATTTGCATATGACATGATCCTATGTATAGAAAATCCCAAAGAGTCTGCAAGAAAGCTTCTAGAGCTAATGGAGGAATTTAGCAAAGTTGTAGGGTACAAGGTCAACAAACAAAAATCAGTTGGGTTTTTATACACCAGCAATGAAAAATCTGAAATGGAAGTTAGGGAAACAATTCCATTTACAATAGCATCTAACAGAATAAAATACTAGGAATAAATTTAACTAGGGATGTAAAAGATTTATATAATGAAAATTATGAAACATTGTTGAAAGAGATTAAAGATGACTTAAGTAAAGGGAAAGATGTTCCATGTTCAAGGATAGGAAGAAATTAAACAAGCAAGCTAAGAAGCAGAGATGGAGTGCTTTAGTTATCTAGTGCTGCTATAACAGAAATACTACAAGTGGATGGCTTTAACAAACAGAAATTTACTTTCTCACAGTTTAAGAGGTTAAAAGCCTGAATTTAAAGTGCTGGCTGGAGGGGAAGGCTTTCTCTCTCTGTTGGCTTTGGAGGAAGGTCCTTGTTTCTTCAGCTTCTGCTTCCTGGTGCCTTGGAGATCTCCATGTGTCTTGGCATCTATCTTACCCCATCTCTCTCTCTCTGCTCCCCTGTTTAATCTCTTTTTATATATCTGAAAAAAAATTGACTCAAGATACACTGTACACTAATCCTATCTCATTAGCATAACAAAGACAACCCATTCCCAAATAGGATTATAACCACAGGCACAGAGGTTAGGATTTACAACATATATTTTTGGAGACATAATTCAATCCATAACATTCCACCTTTTGGTCCCCCAAAATTCATGTCCTTGCCACATGCAAAACACATTCACCCCATCAGATCATGCCAAAAGTCTTATATCAGTTCCAAACCCAAAGTCTCATCTTTGGAATCATCTAAATCAAAATGGGTGAGACTTTGGGTGTACTCCATCCTGGGGAAAATTCCTCTTCATCTGTGAACTCTGAAATCTAGAATGCAAGTTATCTGTTTCCAAAGTTTAATGGTAGAACAGACAAAGGATAGACATTTCCATTACAAATGGGAGTAATTGGAGGGACAGAATGGATAACAAGCAACAAGTAAGTCCAAAATCAGCAGAACAAATTACATTAGCTGTGAAAGCTTGAAAATAATCCTCTCTTCTTTGAGACCATCTAGGCAATGGCCCCGCCCTCCAGACTCTGGGTTTTGGCCACACTTTCTGGATTCTGGGTGGAGGCTCCTCAGCCCTGGGCTTCAGCTCGGCCTTCCAGGCCCTCTGGGATGACAACTCTGCTCCCTCGGATTAAAAAAAACCCAAACCAGCTGCATTAAATTGATTCCAGCTTTAGGTGGCCCCATTCTCCTAGTCCACCTGAATGGCAACCCCACACCCTCAGACCTGTCAGGCTCCATTCATCTGCCCTTTGGGCATGGCAGCCGTGCCCCCTCAGCTTTGGGCGGTAGCCCCAGCCCTCTGGCACACATTAACTGCAACCTCACACTCTGGAACTGAGTTGGCAGAGATCTGACTCTTTGAAACCTAGGAGGCTGTGGCCCCACCCTTTGAGATCCAGAAGACCATGGCCTCCCCCTTTAAAACCGAGAAGGCCCTGCTTCCTAGGCTCCTGTCAACAGTTCTGCTAATCTCCTAGCTGCTCCAGGGATGATCCTTTTCTTTTCTTGGAGGACAACAGATGTAGCTCCTTTGGGCTGTTTCTGCCTGCAGAATTCCATGAGGCAGACAGCTTTCTTTCCTTTCTCTGTCCCCTTCAGTCTAAGCTGATGGGTTTTCTGCTGTGGTAGTTGATTAGATCCATCAGTCACGGGTTTTACCTCTTTTACAAAATATTGTATAGCCATGTCCTTGATGAACATTCTAGGACACATATCTTTAGTTTGTACAACAGAATTTTCAAAATCTTAAAGTTTTGTTTTCATTTTGCACAGTTCATTTTCTCTTGCCCTTTACTATAAGTGGTAAGGAGAAACCATGTAGCCCCTTTAAGATCTTGGTTAGAAATCTAATCAGCCAGATATTCAAGTTCATCACTTTCAAGTTCTACCTTTCACTAAACATCTGAACATAATTCAGACAAGTTCTTTGCCACTGTATAAAAAGCTTTGCCCTTCCCCCATTGTCCAATCACATGTCCATCATTTTGTTTTAAAGCCTTACCAGAAGCACATTTAATGTCCACATTTCTAGAAACATTCTGTTGTTGGTGCCATATGTATTCTCTAAGATGATAGAGACTCTCTATAGCTCTCTTCACTTCCTTCTGAGCCTTCACCAGAATTGCCTTTGACGTCCATAATTCCACCAACAGCCTATTCAAGGCATTTTAGACTTTTACTATTAGGCACCTTAAAACTCTTCCAGCCTCAACCATTACCCAATTCCAAAATTACTTCCACATTTTAAGTATATGTTAGAGCAGCACCTCACTCCTGGTACCAAATTCTTAGTTATCTGGTGGTGCTATAACATAAATATCACCAAAGAAAGGCTTTAACAAACAGAAATTTATTTTTTTACAATTGTGGAGGCTAGAAGTCTGAATTCAGAGCGCTGGTTCAAGGGAAAGGCTTTCTTTCTGTATTGGCTCTGAAGGAAGGTCCTTGTCTCTTCAGTTTCTGCTTCCTGGTTCCTTGGAGATCTCCATGTGTCTTGGCATCTATCTTACCCCATCTCTCTCTCCCTCTGCTCACTTGTTATCTTTTATATCTCAGAAGAGATTGACTCAAGATACACCTTACACTAATCCTGCATCATTAACATAACAAAGACAACCCATTCCCAAATGTGATTATAACTGCAGGCATAGAAGTTAGGATTTACAGCACATATTTTGGGGGGACATAATTCAATCCATAACATAGGGTAAGACAGATGTTAAGACACATGGAGATCTCCAAGGAACCAGGAAACAAACTGAAGGGACAAGGACCTTTCTCCAGAGCTGACAGAGACAGAATGCCTTCCCCTCGAGCCAGTGCTATGAATTCAGATTCTGAGCCTCCTAAACTGTGAGAAAGTAAATTTCTGTTTGTTAAAGGCATTCACTCGTGGTATTTCTGTTATAACAGCACTAGATAACTAAGACAAAGATCGACATACAAAAATCAGTTCTGCTTCTATACATAAGCAAAGAACAATCTGAATAGGAAATCAAGAAAACAATCCTATTTACAATAATATATAAAAGAATAAAATACCTAGGAATAAATTTAACCAGGGAGGTGAATGACTTGTCTTAGTCATCTAGTTATGCCATAACAGAAATACCACAAGTGGATGGTTTTAACGAAGAGAAGTTTATTTCCTCACAGTCAAAGTAGGCTAAAAGTCCAAATTCAGGGCGTCAGCTCCAGGGGATGTCTTTCTCTCTTCGTCGGCCTTCTCATCAGTGTTCCCCGGGAATAGGAGCTTCTCGGCGCAGGGACCCCTGTCCAAAGGACACGCTCTGCTCCCGACACTGCTTTCTTGATGGTATGAGGTCCCCCTGTCTCACTGTTCACTTCTGTCTTTTATATCTCAAGAGATTGCCTCAGGACACAATCCAGTCTTGTAGATCAGGTCCTGCCTTACTAACACAACTGCCACCCATCCTCCCTCATTAACATCATAGAGGCAGGTTTACAACATACAGGAAAATCACACAGTACCAGGAATCATGGCCTAGCCAAATTGATACACACATTTTTTGGGGGATGTAATTCAAACCATGACACTTGTACACTGAAAAATACAAAATATTGCTGAAAGAAATGAAAGAAGACCTAAATAAACAGAAAGTCATTCTGAATTTATGGATTTTAAGACTTACTATTGTTAAGGTGTCAATACTGTCCAAAGTGATCTACAGATTCAACACAATCCCTATCAAAATTCCAATGGTCTTTTTTTTGGAGAAAAGGAAAAGCTGATCCTCAAATTCATATGGAAATGCAAGGGGTCCCAAATAGCCAAAACAATCTTGAAAAAGAACAAAGTAGGGGACCTCACACTTTATAATTTCAAAACATACTATGGAACCTCAGTAATCAAAACAGTGTACTATAGATTAAAGATATGTCTATTCTTATACCAGTGGTATTGATATAAGGATAGATATATAGACCAGTGGAATATAATTGAGAGGTCAGAAGTAAACTCATACATCTATGGCCAATTAATATTTGACAAAGTTGCCAAATTTACTCAATGGGGAAAGAATAGTCTCTTCAATAAATGGTGCTGGGACAACTGGATGTCCACATGCAAAAGAATGAAGTTGGACCCATACCTCACACCATATACAAAAACTAACTCAAAATTGATCAATGACATAAGTACTAAAACCATACAACTCTTAGAAGAAAACGTGAACAAAACGTGAAGACCTTGTTTTTGATAATGGATTCATAGATATGTCACCAAAAGCATGGGCAACAAAAGAAAAAATAGATAAACTGGACTTCAATAAAATGATCAAACTTGACTCCACAACAGAATGCCTTGGAAAATTTGTGAAGATGCAGATTCCTGGATCCTATACCCGAGGTACTGAATTTGTTTTCTGGGAGTTCAGCCTGAGAATCTGAATTTTTATAATGTGTACCAAATGATTCTAATGTAGTTGGCACTCAGTACCTGGTCTAATCTGGGAAATATAGACCTGTTGTTAGGCTCCATCAAGTCAATTTCGACTCATAGTGACCCCATGTACAGAGTAGAACTGTCCCATAGGGTTTTCTTGGCTGTAATCTTTATGGAAGCAGATCTCCAGGTCTTTCTCCTGTGGAACCACTGGGCGGGTTTGAAACACTAACTTTCTGGTTAGCAGCTGAGTGCTTAACCATTTGAGCCATCAAGTCTGGGAATCCAATGGAAGGGTGTAAGGAGAGTAACCAGTATCCATGGGGGTTAAGGCCTCCAACCATGGGGCACATCTCCCAGGCCACCCATTTCATTTTCTTTCCCAGTATGAGGGACTAACCAACCTGCTTTGCTTTCCACTGTTAGCATCTCCTGTCTCTGACCAGACTAGTGTCTCCTCTGTGGCCTACTGAGCAATAAAACACAGCCTTGTGACTTTTCTCCTACTCACCTATGCTTGAAGCAAACACAGGCTCTTTTTTATTTATTTATTTTTTGTTGCTGTTGGGACATAAATCAATTCAACAATTTCTACATGTACAATGCAGTGAAGCACAAGGCTTTTGAAAGCCTCTTCCTTTAGTCTTCTTCTCCTCCTCAGTCTTCACCACTCTTCTGTAACTTGCTTGAGTGCTAATAGGCCTTCATGTACACAAAGGACTGAAATAAGGTCCATCTATATTCCTTTTTTTTTTTTTATCGTACTTTAGGTAAAAGTTTACAGAACAGATTAGTTTCTCATTAAACAGTTAATACACAAATTGTTTTGTGACATTCTTTGTCAACCCCTTGATGTGTCATCACTCTCCCCTTCTCTACCCTGGTTCCTTGCTTCCATCGGTCCAGTTTTCCTGTCCTTTCCTGCCTTCTCATCTTTGCTTTTGGCCTGGTGTGCCCATTAGTCTCGTATACATGATTGAACCACAAAGCACCTTCCTCACATGTGTTATTGTTGGCCCTATAGACCTGTCTAATCTTTGGCTGAACTATGAACTTCAGGAGTGACTTCAGTACTGAGTTAAAAGGGTTTCCGGGGGCCGTACTCTCAGGGTTTCTCCAGTCTCTGTCAGACCAGCAAGCCTGGTCTTTTGTGTGTGCGTGTGTGAAGTTGAATTTTGTTCTACATTTTTCTCTCTCTCTGTCAGGGACCCTCTTTTGTGATCCCTGCCAGAGCAGTCAGTGGTGGTAACCAGGCACAATCTAGTTGTTCTGGGCTCAGTTTGAGGGAGGTTGTGATAGTTGTGGTCCATTAGTCCTTTGGACTACTCTTTCCCTTGTGTCTTTGGTTTTCTTCATTCTCCTTTGCTCCAGCTGAGATGAGACCAGTAGATGTATCTTAGATGGCCACTTGCAGGCTTTTAAGACCCAGGTCGCTACTCACCACAGTCAGATGTAGGACATTTTCTTTATAGACTATGTTATGCCAATTGAGCGAGATATCCTCCGAGAACTTGGTCCCCAGCCCTCAGCCCAGTAGTTCAGTCACCCAGGGCATTTGGCTGTGTCTGAGAAGCTTCTATGGCTTTGCCCTAGTCAAGTTGTGCTGACTTCCCCAGTATTGTGTACTGTCTTACTCTTCACCAAAATTACCACTTATCTACTATCTAGTGTTTTTCCCTCTTCACCCCTTTCTTGCTTGTAACCATCAAAGATTGTTTCCTTTGGTCTGGAAACATTTTCATATGTTTTTATATTAGAGCTCTCATACAGTATTTGTCCTATGGTGATTAACTTACTTCACTAAGTATAATGCCCTCCAGATTCATCCATGTTGTGAGATGTTTCGCAGATTCATAAATGTTATTTATTGTTGCATGGTATTCCATTGTGTGTATGTACCATAGTGTTTATCCATTCATCTGTTAATGAGGACTTAGGTTGTTTCCATCTTTTTGTTATTGTGAATAATGCTGCAATGAACATGGGTATGCATATGTCTATTTGTGTGACATCTCTTATTTTTCTAGGATATATTTCTAGGAGTGGGATTGCTGGATCATGTGGTATTTCTATTTATAACTTTTTAAGTAAGCATCATATCATTTTCCAAAATGGTTGTATCATTTTGCATTCCCACCAACAATACATGAGAGTTCTAATCTCCCTGCAACCACTCCAACATTTGTTATTTTCTGTTTTTTTGACTCATGCCAGTCATGTCGGTGTGATATAGTATCTTATTGTAGTTTTAATTTGCATTTCTCTAATGGCTAGTGATCACTAGCATTTCCTCATGTGTCTGTTAGCCACCTGAATGTCTTCTTTGGTGAAGTGTCTGTTCATATCCTTTGGCTATTTTTTGATTGGTTTATTTACCTTTTTTATTGTAGAGGTGTTGGATTTTCCTACAGACTTTAGAGATTAGATCTTTGTCAGATATGTTATAGCCAAAATTTTTTTCCTAGTCAGTGGATTCTCTTTTTACTCTTTTGGTAAAGTTTTTGATGAGCATGAGTGTTTAATTTTTATAAGATTCCATTTATTTAGCTTATCTTCTGGTATTTGTGTATTTTAAATTATGGTTTGTATCCTGTTTATGCCTTATATTAGGGCCCCTAGTGTTGACCTTGGAGTCCTGGTGGTGCAGTGGTTAAGAGCTATGGCTGCTAACCAGAAGGTCAGTAGTTCAAATCCACCAGCTGCTCCTTGGAAACCCTATGGGACAGTTCTATTCTGTCCTATAGGGTTGCCATGAGTCAGAATCAGCTCCACAGCAATGGTTTCTTTTTTAGTGTTGACTTTATTTTTTTTCCCACAATCTTTATACTTTTTAGTTTTCTATTTGAATTAGTTTTTGTGTATGATGTGAGGTATGGGTTCTGTTTCATTTTTTTACAGATGGACATCTGGTTTTGCCAGCACCATTTGTTAAAAAGACAGTTCTTTCCCCATTTGATGGATTTTGGGCCTTTGTCGAAGATCAGGTGACCATAGGTGGATGGATTTACATCTGGATTCTCAATTCTGCTGTATTGGTCAATGAGTCTGTCATTGTACCAGTACCAGGCTGTTCTGAGAACCATAGCTGTATAGTAGGTTCTGAGGTCAGATCGTGGGAGTCCTCCTACTTCATTCTTCTTCTTCATAGTGCTTTACTTATCTGAGGCCTCTTCCCTTTCCATATAAAGTTACTGATTAGTTTTTCCATCCTTTAAGGAATGTTGTTGGTTGAGAAAATTATGTTGGCTGTTGTTTTTGTATAGATGCCCTTTGTTATTTTGAGCAAGTCCCCTTCTACTCCTATCTTATTTAGAGTTTTTAACAGGAATAATGTTGGACTTTATTCAATATTTTTTTCTGTGTTGATTGAGATAATCATGTGATTTTTTTTTTATTTATGTGGTGGATTATGCTGATTGATTTTCTAATGTTGAGCCATCCTTGCATACCTGGTATGAATCCCACTTGGTCATGGTATATTTTTTTCATATGGTGCTGAATTCTATTGACTAGAATTTTTGCATCTATATTCATGAGAGATATTGGTCTGTAATTTTCTTTTTTTGTGGTGTCTTTGCCTGGTTTTGGTATCAGGGTTATGCTGGCTTCCTAGAATGAATTTGGAATTATCCCTTCCTTTTCTATGCTCTGAAATATTTTAAGTAATAGTGGTGTAAGCTCTTCTCTGAATGTTTAGTAGAATTCTCCAGTGAAGCCATCCGGGCCAGGACTTTTTTGTAGGGAGTTTTTTTAATTACTTTTTCAGTCTCTTCTTTTGTTATGAGTCTGTTCATATTTTCTTCTTTAGTTTGCGTTAGTTTAGGTAGGTAGTGGTTTTCTAGAAATTTGTTCATTTCCTCCAGGTTTTCAAAGTTGTTGTAGTACAGTTTTTCATAGTATTCTTTTTATGATCTTTTTTTATTTCAGTTGGACCTATTGTAATGTCCCCCCATCTCCTTCCTTATATGGGTTATTTGTGTCCTCTCCTGTTTTTCTTTTGTCAATTTGGCCAGTGGTTTGTCGATTTTGTTGATCCTTTCAAAGAACCAATGTTTGGTGTTGTTGATTCTTTCTATTCTTCTATTCTCTATTTCTTTTACTTCTGCTCTGATCTTTATTATTTCCTTTCTTCTGGTGGCTGTGGGCTTCTTTTGCTGTTCTCTTTCTATTTGTTGGAGATGTAGGGATGACATTTTGATTTTGGCCCTTTCTTCTTTTTTGATGTGTGTTGTTTATTGCTATAAATTGACCTCTGAGCACTGCCTTTGCTGTGTCCCAAAGGTTTTGGTATGAAGTGTTTTCATTCTCATTTTATTCTAGAGATTTTTTATTCCATCTGTGATTTCTTTTATTACCCAGTTGTTTTTAACCAAGGTGTTATTTAGTTTTCATGTTTTTAATTTTTTTTCTTTGCTCTTCCTGTTATTAATTTCTACTTTTATGGCCTTGTGATCAGAGAAGATGCTTTGTATTATCTCAGTGTTTTGGATATTGTTGAGGGTTACTTTGTGGCCTAAGATGTGGTCTATTCTGGAGAATGTTCTGGGTGCATTGGAAAAGAATATATACTTTGCTGCTGTTGGGTGGAGCGTTCTATATATGTCTGTGAGATCAATATGATTGATTGTAGCCTTTAGATCTTCTGTATCTTTGCTGAGTTTCTTTCTAGATGTTCTGTCCTTTACTGAGAGTGGTGTGTTGACGTCTCCTATTATTATTGTGGAACTGCCAATTTCTCTTTTCAGTGCTGTTAATTTGTTTTATGTATTCTGGTGCCCTGCGTTGGGTGCATAGATATTTTTTATGGTAATGTCATCATGGTGGGTTGTCCCTTTAATCATTATATAATGCCTTTCCTAGTCTTTTATGGTGGATTTTACCTTAAAGTCTACTTTATCTGAGATTAGTATCGCCATTCCTGCTTTTTTTTGGTTCCTGTTGGCTTGATGTATTTTTTTTCCATCCTTTGATTTTTCATGTCTTTATGTCCATGTGTTTTTTTATGTTTTTTTAAAATATTTTTATCCATTTTTAATCCATTTCATCCATATTTTTTTTTAATTCATTCTGTCATTCTCTGTCTCTTTATGGATGCATTTAAACCATTTATATTCAATGTGATTATCAATAGGTTTGAGTTTATTGTTGTCAATTTATAGTGCTTTTTTTAATTGTGGTGCTGACGTTTTCTTTGTTCCTCTTACTCTCCTTTGCTGAGTCCTTTTTGTTTGTGAAATTTCTTTTTGCTTCTTTCGTTGGTGTAGATTTTGTGTATACTGAGACTTTATTTTTTTCTTCTTTATTTTGATGAGTAGGTTTGTTAACTTTCTTTGTGGTTGCCTTGAAATTAACCCTTCTCTTCCTATGTTTCATCCAGTCTTTTATTACTTGATACGGCCTTGACTCTCTCTCCATTTGAAAGTTCTATAGCTGCACCATGCAGCCCCCTTTTTATTGCTCTGATGTTGTTATCATTTACAGATTGATGTCTCTATTTCCCAGTTTTGAATCTTTTATTTTTGTTTTATCCTTGAGAATTCATTACCTAGATCAGCATTTGGCTGATACTGACCTGTGTCCTAGATTCAAGTTGTTGTCTGATGTTGTTGGTTCTCTAACCAAAGGACTCCCTTTAATAATTCCTGTAAGTTTGGTTTGGCTAACAAATTCCCTAAATGTTTGTTTATCTGGAAATATCCTAATTTTGCCATTATATTTGAGAGAGAGTTTTGCAGGATATATTATTCTTAGTTGGAGACTTTTTTCTTTCAAGGTTTTATGTGTATTCTCCCATTGCCTTTTTGCCTGGTTTCTGCCACATAATCAGAGCTTAATCTTATTGTTTCCCCTTTGTATGTTGAGTTTTTGTTTTTCTTGAACTGCTCTCTGGAGTCTTTCTTTGTCTTTGGTTTTGTCAAGTGTGATTATGATATGTCTTGGTGACTTTCTTTTGAAGGTCTCTCCTATATGGGGTTTGTTAAGCTTCTTGGATGGTCAGCTTTTTGTTTTTCATGATATTAGGGAAGTTTTCAGTCAGCAAATCTTCAATAATCTTCTCTGTGTTTTCCATTTTCTCCACCTGTTCTGGAACTCAGGTCACATGCAAATTTTTGCTCTTGATTGTATCCCACATTGTTCTTAAGTTTTCTTCTTTCTTTTCTCTAATTTTTTCCCTCAAAGTGACATCCATGGATTTGTCTTTAATTTTGGTGATTCTGTCTTCCATTGTTTCAGATTTGCTCCTAAACCATCTATTGCATTGTTCTTTTCTGAAATTCTGTTATCTTTTGAATTTTTAATTCCTGTTTTTGTATGATTTCTAATCATTTATTTATTTTTACATTTTGTTCTTGTATTACTTTCCTGAATTCTTATATTGCTTTGTCTGTGTTTTCCTTGATTTTGGCTGTGTTTTGTTTGTTTTGTCTATGTTTTCCATAACTTTGTGTTTTCCTTGATTTCTTTCCTAATCTCTTGGATAGCCCTGAATATGAGACTTTTGAATTCCCTACCAGGTAGTTCCAGTGTGTTTTCTTCTGCTGGAAGGTCAACTGGTGCTTTATTTTGGTTGCTTACTGGAGCCATCTTGTCCTTTTTTTAATATGTTTTGATATTATCTGCTGTCTCTGAGACATTCAGGTATTATTTTCTTTATTTATTGATTGTTGGTTTGTTTGTCTTGTCCTGCTTTTTTGTTTTGTTTGGTTATATCTGGGCAGGTGAGCCGAGAGTGCTTTGTTGCTTGCTCGTCTGTGGGCTCAATAGTTTTCACCACCTTGTCTGGGTGTGCAGGGCTGGTTGCTTAGCTGTGGTGCAGCAGGGCAGGTCCATCATGTGGGGAAGGGGTGGGGATGGGTAGTTTGTCTGAAGCATGAAGCGGGCCAGGGGCTGGAGTGGGGCCATGGTGGTTGGTGGGGGGTTCTGAGCTGGCAGGGAGGGGCCTGGGGTCCCAGATGGGTCTCCTTGGGGCTGTGGCTGGAGGGGCAGAGGAGACAGGTTGGTGCTATGGTTCCCAGTAGTCAAGGTTGCTGGGATAGGGTGGTTATAACAGCTGTTCACCAGATGGGTGTGGGTTGTAGGAGCATGCTCCTTTGGTTACCAGGTGAGGGAGTCTGGGCTCCTCCTTGAGTTGCATCCAGAAAACATGGTCTTACCTAGCCCTGAGTGTGTCCATGCCACACCTCTGTCTCCTATTGGGAATTCTGTGGAGGTGCCTTTCTGTGTGTGGTGTTGTTGGTTTTATTCCAAGATGGCCACACTGAGTCATGCTGCTTGGCCAGGACCCTCCACTCCATATCTCTATTCCTTTCTCATTTTTTTTTTTTTATCAGTTTCTTCTCCTCCGTGACTTCCAATATAATACTTTATCCCTTCACTTAAGGTTCAGGGTTCCAGGATTGACATCTGTATCTGATTTACAAGTCTTTGTTGCAATAGGATGGCTTAATGTCTCTTGACTTTACCCATTGGTTCATCTATATTTCTGAGGGAAATTAACTCTCCTGGAATTTTCTGCAGATGAAGTAGGAGGGCAGAGTAAGATGTAGTGTGAAAGGGAACCAGCCTGAGGGAAATGGTGACTGCTAGGGCAAAATAGAGAAAGAAAAGGGAAAAGGAGGAACTGAGCTTCTGTTTCTGTTCCTTCTTCACTTTTTCTTTACTAATAAATTTCACACCACCACAGACCCGCCTGTAACTATCCCTGAACTGGGCTGAACTGAGATGCAGGGACTGTGACAGATTAGTTTTGCTCCTTAGAAGACTGAGAGCAGGGAATTTTGTCCCTTTGGTCAAATGGAAATAAGTTTACTATTCCTAGAACATGGTGGCTCTCAAAAATTATTGACTGAAAGAATAAATAAAAAATAAACTCCTTCACAGTTTGCTATTCAAGGGTCTTAAATCTGTTAGAGTCTTGGATTTAGCTCAAAGAAACTCAGGCTAAGTCACACTTCCACAGACATTATCTTTACTCATTCATTCCTTCTTCCTGCAAATACTTGTTTAGTGCCTCCTACATGCCAGCGAGTGAGCTAGGTGCTAGATATTATTAACTCTCTTGTGAAATCAAGGGCAGAGCTTGATGCAGCTTATATCTTGATTTTATCATTAGACAGCCATTGGCTCTAGGGCACAATATGCAAATAAAGAAGGGAGGTTGGTCTGACAAGCTTTTAGCTTAAAAATAAAGGTCAGCACTCTGCTCAGATTCTGTTGCACAATTGTGTAGCCAGTTCTGCTGTAAATCTTATGCAGCAAATAACGTTTAATACAATGTATAAAGGACCAGTTGTACTGGACCAACTGGACCAATGCAAAAGCTAAGAAGTTTCCTGAACACATCCAAACAATCTGAGACACAGAGTAGTTGGGGCTGGGGCCTGGGGACCATAGTTTGTGGGGACATCTAGGTCAATTGGCATAACAAACTTTATTAAGAAAATGTTCTGCATCCCACTTTGGTGAGTGTCGTCTGGGATCTTAAAAGCTTGTGAGAGGCCATCTAAGATGCATCAATCAGTCCCAGTCCACCTGGAGCAAAGAAGAATGAAGAACACTAAAGACACTAGGAAAATATTAGCCCAAGAGACAAAGGGGCCACATAAACCAGAGCCTGAGGTCAGAAGAACTAGATGGTGCCTGGCTACTACCAGTGACCACCCTGACAGGGATCACAACAGAGAGTCTGGGATAGAGCAGGAGAAAGGTGAGGTGCAGAACTCAAATTCACATAAAAGGACCAGACTTAATGGTCTGACAGAGACTGGAGGAACCCTGAAACTATGGCCCCCGGACACTCTGTTAACCCAGAACTAAAACTAATCCTGAAGCCAACTCTTCAGACAAAGATTAGACTGGACTATAAAACAAAAATAATACTCATGAGGAGAGTGCTTCTTAAAAAAGAAAAAAAAGAATGTACAAAGGAATTAAATGGGGCTATGGGAAATGAATATTGCCCAGATGTGATATGAATAGTGATTTAAGACCAAAATTCTTTCTTTTTTTAAATAATATTTTATTGTCTTTTTGGTGAAGGTTTACAAAGCCGTTTAGGTCCCCATTCAACAATTTCTACACAAATTGTTCAGTGACGTTGCTTACATTCTTCACAATGCATGAACACTTCTCATTATTTCCATTTTTGTTGTCCCATTTCCATTAATCTAGTCTCCCTGTCCTCTTACATTCCCATCTTTGTTTTAAAGTAATTGTTGCCCATTTGGTCTCATATAAGTGATTAAGATAAAAATTCTAATGTCACTGGAGTCCTGGCAGAATGGCATTTAAAACTTTTGTGATATACCTGGTGATACTTTTAAAAACTTTCCATAGGCTACAAAAATCAACCTAACACAGCCATCTTACGTTTGAACCAGCTATTATTGTCTATACCTAGGCCTCATTAACATGGTTTCGGGAAAAGCACTTCCCATCCTCAACTACATTGTAAGCCCTTCTGAAGCAGAGCCCAAACTTTACTGTCCTGTTCTACTGCCCACTACTGAGCACAGTGTAAGTCTTGAAGGGGGAGCTCAGTAAAGGCAAACAGAAAGATTAATTGAATCTTATTATCTTTGCAGAACTGTTTCCAGTGAAATGGAACAATAAGAGTCCCATGCCCATATTTCTCCTATCAATAGGATTTACTTGGCAGTTAACACTGGTGGCCAAAAGAGAGCAGCTGTATGGATCAGGACAAGTGTTTGTTAGTAAACATGCCTCCTCTTGAGTAAAATTGATTAGGATCAGGTTACCTTCTCTCAAGAGAAGCAGATACTATGGGAAAATGGCTTTTGTACCAAGGGGCTTGTCCTAGTCATCTAGTGCTGCTATAACAGAAATACCACAAGTGGATGGCTTTATCAAAGAGAAATTTATTTTCTCACAGTCTAGTTGGCTAGAAGTCCAAATTCAGGGTGTCACCTCCAGGGGAAGGCTTTCTGTCTCTGGCAGCTCTGGAGGAAGGTCCTTCTCATCAATTATCCCCTCGACTAGGAGCTTCTCCACTCAGGAATCCTAGGTCCAAAGGACGTGCTCTGCTCCCGGTGCCACTTTCTTGGTCGTATAAGGTCCCCCCGTCTCTCTGCTCACTTCTCTCTTTTATATCTCAAAAGAGGTTGGCTCAAGACACAATCCAATCTTATAGATTGAGTCTTGCCTCATTAACATAACTGCCACCGATCCTACCTATTTAACATGATAGAGGTAGGATTTACAACACATAGGGAAATCACATCAGATGACAAAATGGTGGACAATCACACAATACTTGGAATCATGGCCTAGCCAAATTGATATACATATTTTTGGGAGACACAATTCAATCCATGACAGGAGTCAGTGTTATTTTTTTTCTTTGACTCTCATCCTGTCTCTAGAAAAAAGAACCAAACCTTAAACAATGAGAAAAGAAGATTGCATTGAAAAACAAATAAAAGTCTTTAAGACTCTGGAAGTCCTAAAGAGAAACAGAAAAAAGCCCAAATGGTATAATCCAAACTTTTGATCTCCTACATTAAATCTCTGAAGAACTGTATGAGCTTCTAAAACTATACATCTTTGCATCCAGGGTATAAATTCCTGAAGATTTTATATCATATGTTTATAGATTAAATATTTTTAGAAAGCTTATTCCATTTTAAAATTGGTGCATAAAGGAGGTAGAAACTGCATCCTTGAGTGCAACGAGAAGGAAAAGGAAATGTGATGTCTTTTTCTCACTGGTCTCACTGCTCTCAGACTTACTCCCTCCAAGCCACCCTTCTCATTGCTGCTGTAGTAATCCTCCTAAAACTCATATCTGATCATATCACTTCCTAACATGGCTTAAAATCCTTGAGAGTTTTCTTTTTTAAAAAAAAAAATAATTTTATTGTTGTACTTTAAGTGAAAGTTTACAATTCAAGTTAGTCTCTCATATAAAAATTTTACATACACTGTTATGCGACCTTAGTTGCTCTCCCTATACTATGACAGCACACTCCTCCCTTCCACCCCTGATTTCCCATGTCCATTCAACCAGCTCCTGACCCTGTGTGCCTTCTCATCTCACCTCTGGACAGGAGCTGCCTGTTTAGTCTCAGGTATCTCCTTGAACTAAGAAGCACACTCTTCACAAGTATCATTTTATGTCCCATAGTCCAGGCTAATCTTTGTCTCAAGAGTTGGCCACCTTTGAGAGCTTTCTATGCCTCTGGAATAGAACCCAAACTCTTTTTACAGACAGGGCCTTTCATGATATAGCCTATACATACCTCTACAATCTGACTTCCTATTTTCTAGCCTGAAAATCTAAATCCAGTGATAGTGTGTCAGGTAGAATAATTTTAGTTGTAGGAAAAAAAAATCTACTTGATTTTTTAAGTAATGAAGAGAAGTCCAGCAGTTGCTTAATCTCTGCTGAGAATTTGGTCAGATCATTGGTGGTATTTCTCTGCAATTCCCTTAGCTTTATGTGACGTCTTTATCCTCTGGTTGGCTCCCCTTGAGGTCACAAAACAGAAACCAGCAGCTCTCAGGTTTACATGCTTCCTCTTCCCTGTCCAACTGCAGTGAGTGCTGTGTCTTCCCCCAACAATCAAACTGAAGACTTGAGCTTCTTTCTGATTGGACATATCCAGTCCTTGAGAATGCCATGGCTGGTTTGCTTAGGCTTGGAGTACATGCCTCCTTGAGAACCAGTGGTGCCAAAGGGATGGATTATGCTGATTGGCTAACTCCAGTCAGAGTCCTTCCTTGTAGCTGGGAGTGAGGCCAATCATACCCAACCCCGTGGCTGGGAAATTTGGAGGGAAGCAGAAAATGGATGCTGAATAACTCACACAAAACCTGTTGTGGTCGAGTCAATTCTGACTCATAGTGATCCTACAGGACGGAGTAGAACTGTCCCATAGTGTTTCCAAGGACTGGCTGGTGGATTCAAACTGCCAGCCTTTTGGTTAGCAGCCAAGCTCTTAACCACTGTGCCACCAAGGCTCTGGATGCTGAATAAGCATCTTCAAAATCCAAATGGCTTATGATTCCCTAAGCTATTTATTCCGTGGTATGCTTTCTGTTGTCTTCCTGGAATGCTTTTTCTGCCTTCATTTTTCTAGTAAATTCTTACTCTTCCCTCAATCCCAGCCCAAGCATCTCGTCCTATCTAAAGCCTTTGAGGATTCCTTGCCCCAAAGAGAGTGGATTGCTCCCTTCCATGTGTCATTCGTATACCTGGTATAGACTTAATTTACTGCCTTATCCCATGGTTCATCAATTACTGTATTTGTTTAATAGGTGTGTGTTTCCAGTTAGAAAGTAAACTCCTTGAGGACAGAAACTCTATTTTGTTTTTCTTTACTCTTGCACCTGTGAAATGACCAGAGCACATATGAGTGTCCCTTGAATAAACTGTGGGTTTTATTAATTCTACTAGAGGTATTAATCATCAAGTTGTGTGCTCTATGTGTAGGCGTGATCTCCTCTGATGTTATAAACTAAAAAAGGCAGGCTATCAAAAAAAAAAGTAACTGGAGACTGGACCATAGGCAGATGGGAGAAGAAACTCTTTGCATCTCCCTGCTCTTTGCATTTTTGTTCTGGATTTAGAGGGATCTAGAGATCTTTGAAAGGATCCCTGGTGGTGCAGTGGTTAAGCACTCTGTTGTTAACCGAAAGGTCGGTGTTTCAAAGCCACCAGCCGCTCTGCAAAGAGAAAGACGTGGAAGTTGGCTTCTGTGAAGATTACAGCCTTGGAAATATTATGGGGTAGCTCTATCCTGTCCTATAGGATCACTACGAGTCCAAATCGACTCGATGGCAATGATTGGTTAGAGGTTTTTGAATAGGGGCATTAGTGGTCCACTTGCAGAATTCTCACCTTCCATGGGGGAAACCTGGGTCTGATTCCCAGCCAGTTCACCTCATGTGCAGCTACCACCTGTCTGTCAGGGGAGACTTGCATGTTGCTATGATGCTGAACACGTTTCAGCAGAGCTTCCAGACTAAGAAGGGCTAGGAAGAAAGACCTGGCAATCTACTTCTGAAAATCAGCCAATGAAAATCCCATGGATCACAATGGTCAGATCCACAACAAATCATGGGGATGGTGCAGGACTGGGAAGCATTTCGTTCTCTTGTGCATGGGGTTGCCATGAGTCAGAAGTGACTCAACAGCAGCTAACAACAACTCCAACAGAGGTGTTTGAAGGTGTAGTGCATTATTTGCTGCTAATGATGCCCTCTGCCATATGAAGGAATTCAAGAACCAGGCAAGGAGTTTTCCCTATAGGAACGTCAAGCTGGTACCCTGGCCTCTAGATTATCTAATTGCATGTTATGCTCCATGCTGATGTTAGCTTTAGTATTCCTGGAGGGATGGGGGGCCTCTAAGTACTATTTCCTCTCATCTTACAGCTCCAAGAAAAGAATACCACTTTTCACCTTTCCTCAACTCACAGTATCTGGAGTAAAGAATTAAACATTTCCAAAAAATGAAATGAAGTTATTATCATTATCAACAAATAACTTTGAACATGTTTACTCTTGGTCAGGCATGGTATGTGTGCAGAGAAGCATAGGAAGCAACTGGGAAATTTCAGGAAAGTTACAGTGTTGCTATGAGTCCAGTCAACTGGACAGCACACATCAACAATAACAAATTAGCAAACGAGAAATGCCCTGCAAATAATAACATTGATGATAGTGATGCAAATATTTTGGAAGGCCCTGAGGTTGAAAGCTGAGAAGATATGCACTGTGTTAGATGCTAATATCTGTCACTCGAGTTGCAAAGGCAGCAGAAGACATGCTCTATGATCTTAGAGAAGTCACATATAAATGTAGTAGCTGGAGACTATCAATGAGTTTAAGATAGTATATTAACTATACATCCCCAATGGCACAGGAGCAGTATTATTTGACTGATTACTGAGGGAGTGATTGGGTGGAATGATATTAGTCAGGGAAGGCTCTTAAAGGGGTGAGTCACAGAGGTTTGAACAAGAGGCTGACGTGATGTAGATGGCACTTGAAAAATATTATCTTAGCAACTGCGTAGAGAAGGAACTGAGATGGGGAGAGCACAAAGCAGGAGACCAGATAGGAGGCAGTAATACACACGAGGTGATAGGAGCCTAGACTAGTGTGTGGCCTGTGAAATAAAGTCGGAATGGCTTAGAGAAGGCAACGAGGCCGATTGCATAAAAACATGGGCTTTGCAGATAAACAGACACGCACCAAGCCTGGCTCCACCGATGAGCTGTGTTATTTGAGTAACTAACCTACCTGCTCTAAGTCTATTCTCTCATCCATAAAATGCAGGAAATAATAATACACTAGTGGGTGTTTGCCATTTTTGCCGCCCAATATCTGAATATCCTTCCTAATTTGAATGAATTCCAAGGTAGGTGGGAACCACAAAAGGAAAGCTGTTCTTCTGCCTGCTTCTGGAAGCTAGGGCTTGGGCGTGTGCTCTGAGCAGGGCCAGTTGATGCCCACCCACTTCTCTGTACTTGGAATCTTAGGGTAGTGATGCAAAGGCACTGCGGTTAGTCTGGAAATTTTCAAGGATGCTGTGGTGGGAATGAGAATCCAGAAACATGCTGGGATGTGTCCAGGGAAGTTGTTACTGAGGTAGGATCTCAACTATGCTCTGCTTCTTCCCTTGGATCCCACATGAGTCCAGTCCCCAAACTTCTATAGATTCTGTGAGTTGCCTGATAAATCCCTTTTCTGCTTGAGTTAACTGTTGTTTGCTACCAAGAACCCTGGCTAGAACACTACCTCAGAGGGTTGTTTAGAAGGTTGAATGAGACAGTGGATACAAAGCCCTTAGCCCAGTACCTGACACAGGTAAATGCTTACTAAATGGTTGATTTAAGAAAAAAGAAAGGGTTTGTGAGACAATAGCTACAGACTTTGGAACTGATTAGATGCAGAGGAAGAAAAAGGAAGAATGGCGAAGGTAACTCCAGGTTTGCAAATTTGCCTTCCATATTCTTGCCCTGCACCTAACAAGCATACGGAAGAAGAGAGACTGCCTGTTGAAAGGAGTTAGACAGTAATGCTAAGTGTACTGACCTCTCCATGTGTTGACCGAGAACACGATAGTTTGCCTCCATGAGGAAGTCTCAACTTGACAGCCTGGCATACAAGGCACCTCATAACCCTGTCCCAGCCTGCCTTTCCAGCCCCATTTCTTGCCACTCCCTGAAAAGCACCTGATGCTGTAGTCAGATCAAGGTACTCGGTGTTCCACAAACACACTGTGTTATTCTGAGCTTCCCTGCTTTGCACACTATATTCTCTTTGCATGGAATGTTCTTCTCATGCTCCCTTAACTTCAACTCCTCATTTAAGAGTTGGTTTAAATATTGTCTCCCTTCCTAACTTTTTCCAGGCAGAGTTACTCACACCCTTCTCTGGGCTCCTACAGAATTCTGTTCATGCCTCTGTGATAGAACCTATCACATTTTATTTTGATTTTCTCTTCATGTCTCTCTCCTTCATTACTCTGCATGACCCCAGGTATCAGGGACTATCCTTGAGTCCCCATTACCTAACATTTGGCACAAAGGCAGTACTTCACATGCTTCTTGTTGAAGACCTAGAATTTTTTTTTTTTTTTAATATATTGTTTGTTTAGAGATAAAAGGGTATAGTAGTTCAGTGATAGAATTCTCGCCTTCCATGCAGGAGATCTCTGTTTGATTCTTGGCCAATGCACTTCATGCACAGCCACCACCCCACTACCAGTGAAGGCTTGTGTGTTGCTATGATGTGGAACAGGTTTCAGTGGAGCTTCCAGACTAAGACAGATTAGGAAGACAGGCCTGGTGATCTACTTCCAAAAATCAGCCAGTGAAAACCCTGCAGATCACAATGGTCTGATCCTTAACAGATCATGGGGATGGTGCAGGACCAGGCAGTGTTTTGTTCCATCGTGTATGGGGTCCCCATAAGCCAGAGGCCAACCAGGGCAGTAGCTAAAAACAACAACATAGGACAATGAACCTGATTTAACAGTCAGGTTCCTACATGAAAGTCAGTCTGGTTAATTATTTGTTAATATGTTAATTAATAATTGTTGTTGTTGTTGTTGTTGTTAGGTGCCGTCAAGTCGGTTCCAACTCATAGCGACCCTACGTACAACAGAATGAAACACTGCCCTGTCCTGCATCATCCTCACAATCGTTATGCTTGAGCCTATTGTTGCAGCCACTGTCAGTCCATCTCACTGAGGGTCTTCCTCTTTTTCGCTGACCCTCTACTATACTAAGCATGATGGCCTTCTCCAGGGACTGGTTCCTCCTAATAACATGTCCAAAGTACGTGAGAAGAGGTCTCACCATCCTCGCTTCTAATGAGCATTCCGGCTGTACTTCCAAGACAGATTTATTTGTGCTTCTGGAAGTCCTCACCAGCACCATAACTCAAAGACATCAATTCTTCTTCAGTCTTCCTTATTCATTGGCGAGCTTTCACATGCATATGAGGCGATTAAAAACACCATGGCTTGGGTCGGTGGACCATAGTCCTTAAAGTGACATCTTTGCTTTTTAACACTTTAAAGAGGTTCCTTTGCAGCAGATTTGCTCAATGCAATGCATCGTTTGATTTCTTGACTGCTGCTTCCATGGGTGTTGATTGTGGATCCAAATAAAATGGAATCCTTGACAACTTCAGTCTTTTCTCCATTTATCATATGTTGCTTATTGGTTCAGTTGTGAGGATTTTTGTTTTCTGTATGTTGAGGTGTAATCCATATTGAAGGCTGTAGTCTTTGATCTTCTTCAGTAAGTGCATCAAGTCTTCTTCACTTTCAGCAAGCAAGGTTGTGTCATCTTTGTATCACAGGTTGTTAATGAGTCTCCCTCCAACCTGATGCCACGTTCTTCTTTATATACTCCAACTTCTCGGATTATTTGCTCAGCATACAGACTGAATAAGTATGGTGAAAGGATACAACCCTGACACACACATTTCCTGACTTTAAACCATGCAGTATCTGCTCTTGGTCTGAGTACAAGTTCCTCATGAGCATAATTAAGTGTTCTGGAATTCCCATTCTTCACAGTGTTATTTATAATTTGTTAAGAGCCACACAGTGAATGCCTTTGCACAGTCAGTAAAACACATGTAAACATCTTTCTGGTATTCTCTGCTTTCAGCCAAGATCCATCTGACATCAGTAATAATATTCCTTGTTCCATGCCCTCTTCTGAATCCAGATTGAATTTCTGGCAGTTTCCTGTCCATGTACTGCTGCAGCCACTTTTGAATTATCTTCAGCAAAATTTTGCTTGCATGTGATATTAATGATATTGTTCTATAATTTCTGCATTCTGTTGGATCACCTTTCTTTGGAATGGGTACAAATATAGCTCTCTTCCTGTCGGTTGGCCAGGTAGCTGTCTTCCAAATTTCTTGGCATAGATGAGTGAGCACTTCCAGCACTGCATCCATTTGTTGAAACATCTCAGTTGGTATTCTGTCAATTCCTGGAGCGTTGTTTTTTGCCAATGCTTTCAGTGCAGCTTGGACCTCTTCCTTTAGTACTATCGATTCTTGATCATATGCTACCTACTGAAATGACTGAATGTTGACCAATTCTTTTTGGTTCAGTGACTCTGTGTATTCCTTCCATCTTGTTTTGATGTTTCTTGCATCGTTCAGTATTTTCCCAGTAGAATCCTTCAATACTGCAACTTGAAGCTTGAATTTTTTCTTCAGTTCTTTCAGCCTGAGAAATGCCAAACATGGAATTAATAATTAGTGTCATCTAAACTTACTAGCTCCTAAGGGCAGAGTTCTGTTTTAATTCACTTTGTACCAATAGGGTTTTACACCAACAGTTGTTTCTAATAAGATAATTGGGAACCTTTAATGCTTTAGTGCTGTGTTAATGTAACCAAAGCAATGCTGTTCGGTCTATAGAACAGGCCACAGTCACAGACCCTGGTTAAAGAAGGCCAAGCCAGGGAACTTGGTTCAATTTTCTGTGGACACCTTTCTAGCTTTGATCCACTTGTTTCATCCAAGTCACCTTTCTCAAATAGGAACTCCTAATGGAAAGTGGTATAGGCAAAGAATATTGAATACACTGTGGACTGCCAGAAGAATGAACAAATCAGTCTTAGAAGAAATACAACCAGAATGCTCCATATAAGCAAGGATGGAGAGACGTTGATTTGCTTATTTTGAACACGTCATTAGGAAAGACCAATCACTAGAAAAAGACATCATGGCTAGTAAAGTGGAGGGTCACCAAAAATGAGGAAAACTCTTAATGAGATAGATTGACACAATAGCCACAACAATGGACTCAAACATACTAAGGAGCAGGATGGCTCAGGACCGGGCAATGTTTCCTTCTGTTGTACACAAGGTCATCATGAGTCGCAGCCGACTCAACAGCAACTAACCACAACAATGAAAATAAATACCTTCCTTTGTATTTCCCCAAGTTCGACTTAAGCACAAGCCTCCAGAGGCCAAAATCACTTAGCTTTACCTTTCATTGCCCTCGGAAATTGTTCTTTTTATTTTATTAAAAAGATTTTAGAGATTTCATTTCTAATTCATTTTTAAATAAATAATACATCCATGTGATGCAAAATTCAAAAAGTATCTAGTGAAAAGTCTTCCCCCATCCTTCTGCCCCCACCATCTTGCTTCTCTCCCCGAGTGCAACCAAAGTGATTTTCTTTTTCTTTTTCGTTAACCAAAGAGTGAAGCAAAATTCTATATTGCTATGTAAATATGCCACATTTTAAATAATTTCCTTATTTATTTATTACTCTCCATCACTCCTTCCCCCATCTTCTGGTAGCCACTAATCTTTTGTCTGCATGGATTTGCCTATTCTAGATATTTCATATAAGTGGGGTGGTACAGTATTTGCCCTTTTGTGTCTGACTTATTTCACTCAGCATGTTTTCAAGGTTCATCATATTGTAGCATTTATCAGAACTTTATTTCTCTTTATAGCTGAATAATACTCTATTTTGTGTATATACCACATTTTGTTTATTCATTCATCTGTTGATGTACACTTGGATTGTACACTTTTGGTTATTATGAACAATGCTGCAATGAACATTGGTTTATATGTGTCTGTTTGATTTGCTGCTTTCAATTCTTCTAGGTATATACCTAGCAGCAGAATTGCTGGGTCATATGGTATTTCTGTGTTTAACTTTTTTAGCAACTGCCAAACTGTTTTCCACAGTGGCTGCACCGTTATACAATCACAGAAGAAATGCATGAGGGTTCCAATTTCTCCACATCCTCACCAACACTTGCTATTTTCTGTTTTCCTGACAATAGCCATCCTAGTGGGTATGACATGGTATCTCATTATGATTTTTTTATTGATATGTATTTATTTAAATTAAATTATTATAAAATTACATAGAATTAGATAAAAGAAAAATTAGTTTATTCCAATTATTATCCTTTCAACTAGATATTAATAAGAAAACTGTAATTTTATAATAATGGCACCGTATTTAAAAGCAATTTTACTCTGCCCTTCTGAGTATTTGCTCCCGAGTGCAGCTATTTTCCCTGCAGACATTTTTCCTAAGGCTATAATTCTATCACATGGGCAGATTGTATCAGAACAAACAGAAAAGGTCACAACCCTTTGCCTAACCCTTGTTATTTAGACAGAAGACCCAAGTCTTTTGAAAATGTAAATTTCCTGGGCTGTTCACTGAAAAAACAAGAACATACATTAGGAGAATTGTTTTTTGTAAAACCTAAATCTGTTTTTTTTCCCCCCTTCCTTAAGTAATTTTTCTAATGTTAAATCTAAAGATAAGTTAATTATCAGCCATTGTTGAGAGACCAGGAAAAACAATTCAGTACTCAGTGAAATGAGCACGTGATCTACCTTACTACTCTTTGTTTTTTGGATCAGTAAATGTGAAGGATTTAAACGTTCATGCAAGAGAGACAGTAAGTATTCTCTTGAGTAAGACATCTCTAAGAATGATGGAGGTTGACTCTGACTGTGGTTTTGATCTACATTTCCCTGATGAGTAATGATGCTGAACATCTTTTCATGTGCTTGTTGGTCATTTGTACGTCCCATAATGCTTTATTATGCATTCTTCCAGAGATATTTTTTGCATATAAGGAAATACATATTTTTTCCTCTGGTCTTTTACATAAAAGATAGCATATTACACACCGTTTACATCTTACTTTTTTCATTAAACAATACATCTTGTAGATATTTTCACATCAGTATCTATCAGTACGTATTTTAATTCTGGCTGCCAGGTATTCCATTGCATGGTGGACTGTAATCCATTAAGGCAGTCCCTATTGATGGACCTTCAGGTTTTTCTCAATCCTAAAGGTCTCTTCAAACTTCCCACCCAGCTTCTGCCTCTTTCATTCTCAAAAAATGTTCTCGCTGCTTCTTTTTTTTTTTTAAATTTTATTGTGTTTTAGGTGAAAGTTTACAGCACAAATTTGTTTTTCATTCAAAAATTTTATACACTCCGAGGGGCAAGGACTAGAAGGCAGGAGGGGACATGAAAGCTGGTAAGAGGGAACCCAAGGTTGAGAAGGGGAGAGTGTTGATGTGTCATGGGGTTGGTAACTGTCATGGATTGAATTGTGTCCCCCGAAATATCTGTCAACTTGGCTTGGTCTTTATTTCCAGTATTGTATAATTGTCTTCCATTTTGTCATCTGATGTGACTTCCCTATGTGCTGTATATCCTATCACTATGATGTTAATGATACAGATTATCGGCAGTTATATTGATGAGATCTACAAGATTAGATAGTGTCTTAAGTCAATCTCTTTTGAGATATAAAAGAGAGAACTGAGCAGAGAGACAGGAGGGACCTCATACCACCAAGAAAGCAGTGCCAGGAGCAAAGCATGTCCTTTGGACCCTGTGTACCTGAGTGGAGAAGCTCCTAGTCCAGGGGAAGATTGATGAGAAGGGCCTTCCTCCACAGCCAACAGAGAGAGAAAGCCTTCCCCTGGAGCTGACACCCTGAATTTGGACCTATAGCCTACTAGCCTGTGAGAGAATAAATTTCTGTTTGTTGAAGTCATCCACTTGTGGCATTTCTGTTACAGCAACAGTAGATGACTAAGACAGTAACCAATGTCACAAAACAATATGTGTACTAATTGTTTAATGAGAAGCTAGTTTGTTCTGTAAACCTTCATCTGAAGTACACTTAAAAACAAATTTACACACAAATCATTTTATGATACTAGTTGCAATCCCCGCAATGTGTCAGCACTCTCCCCCTTTCTCTTCCTACCCTGGCTTTTCAGTGTCCATTCATACAGTTTTCCTGTCCCTTCCTGCCTTCTTGTCTTTGCTTTTGGGCAGGTGTTGCCCATTTGGTCTCTTATACTTGATTGAACTAAGAAGCACATTCCTCATGTGTGTTATTGTTTGTTTTATAGGCCTATCTAATCTTTGGCTGAAAGGTGGATTTCAGGAGTGGTTTCAGTTCTCAGTTAGCAGGGTGTCCAGGGGGCCACAGTCTCAGGGATTCCACTAGTCTCTGTCAGATCAGTAAGTCTGGTCTTTTTTTGTGAATTTGAATTCTGTTCTACTTTTTTCTTCTGCTCTGTCTGGGACCCTCTATTGTGATCCCTGTCAGAGCTATTGGTGGTAGCCAGGTGCCATCTAGTTCTCCTGGGCTCAGGCTGGTGGAGTCTGTGGTTCATGTGGTCTATTAGTACTTTGGACTAATATTTTCCTTGTGTCTTTGGTTTTCTTCATTCTTCTTTGCTCCGAACATGATGGGACCAATAGATGTATCTTAGATGGCTGCTTGTAAGCTTTTAAGACCCCAGATGCTACTCATCAAGGTAGGATGTAGAACATTTTCTTTATGAACTATGTTATGCCAAGTGACCTAGATGTCCTCCAAGACCATGGTGCCCAGCGTTCAGCCCCAGTAACTTTGTCCCTCAAGGTGTTTGGATGTGTCTAGGAAGCTTCTATAACTTTACCTTGTTTAAGTTTTACTGACTTTCCCAATATTGTGTGTTGTCTTTCCCTTCACCAAAGTTAACATTTGTCTGCTATTTAGTTGGTGATTTCCCCTCCCCACCCTCCCTCATAACCATCAAAGATTGTTTTTTTTTTCTGTGTATAAACCTTTTCTTGGGTTTTTATAATAGTGGTCTCATACAATATTTGTCCTTTTGTGATTGACTTATTTCACTCAGCATAATGTCCTCCAACTCATAGCGACCCTATAGGACAGAGTAGAACTACCCCACAGGGTTTCTAAGGAGCAGCTGGTGGATTTGAATTGCCAACCTCTTGGTTAGCAGCCAAGCTCTTAACTGCTGTGCCACCAGAGCTCCTTTTAATTTTTTTTTAATGCTCTTGAGATTCATCCATGTTGTGAGATGTTTCCCGGATTCATTGTTGTTCTTTATTGTTGCATAGTATTCCATTGTGCACATGTACCATATTTTGTTTATCCATTCATCTGTTGATGGGCATTTAGGTTATTTCCATCTTTTTGCTATTGTGAATAGCTGCAATGACCATGGGTGTGGATATGTCTGTTCCTGTGACTGCTCTTAGTTCTCTAAGATATATTCCTAGGGGTGGGATAGCTGGATTGTACGGAATTTCTATTTCTAGCTCTTTAAGGAGGTGCCATATCGTTTTCTATAGTGGTAGTACCATTTTACATTCCCACCAGCAGTGCATAAGAGTTCCAATCTCTCCATAGCCTCTCTAACATTTGTCATTTTCTGTTTTTTTGATTCATGCCAGTGATGTTGGGGTAAAATGGTATCTCATTGTAGTTTTTATTGGAATTTCTCTAATGGCTAGTGATCTTCAGCATTTCCTCATGTGCCTGTTAGCTGCCTGAATGTCTTCTTTGGTGAAGTGTCTGTTCATATCCTTTGTCCATTCTTTACTTGGATTATTTTTTTTTTAATTGAGGTGTTGAAGTATTCTATAGATTTTAGAGATTAGACATTGTCAGATAAGTTGTAGCTAAAATTTTTTTCCAAATCTGTAGTTTCTCTTTTTACTCTTTTGATAAGCATAACTGTTCAATTTTTAGGAGCTCCCAGTTATCTAATTTATCTTCTGGTGTTTGTGCATTGTTAGGTATGGTTTATATTGTATTTATGCCATGTATTAAGGCTGCTAGTGTTGTCCCTATTTTTTTTCCATGATCTTTAACATTTTAGATTTTATATTTAGGTCTTTAATGCTCCTTAGAAGGAAGGATGGTGAGACTACATCCTACATTCTGTGGACATGTTGTCAGGAGGGATCAGTCCCTGGAGAACGACATCATGCTTGGTAAAGTACAGGGTCAGCAAAAAAGAGGAAGACCCTCAATGAGATGGATTGACACAGTGGCCGCAACAATGGGCTCAAGCATAACAATGATTGTGAGCGTGGCGCAGGACTGGGCAGTGTTTCATTCTGCGGTGCATAGGGTCGCTATGAGTTGCAACTGACTTGATGGCACCTAACAACAACATTTAGGTCTCTGATCCATTTTGTGTTAGTTTTTGTGTATTGTGTGAGGTATGGATCTTGTTTCATTTGTTTTGCCAGTGCCATTTGTTAAAAAGACTACGTTTTCCCCATGTAATGGACTTTGGTCCTTTGTCAAAGATCAGCTGACCATAGGTGAATGGATTTACATCTTGGTTCTTGATTCAGCTCCATTGGTCTGTGAGTCTGTCATAGTACCAGTACCAGGCTGTTTTGACTACCGTGGCTGTATAGTAGGTTCTGAGGTCAGGTAGTGTGAGGTCTCATACTTTGTTCTTTCCTTTCCATGTAAAGTTGGTGATGAGTTTTTCCAACTTGTTAAAGAATTCTGTTGGTATTTAGATTGAGATTGTTTTATATCTGTAGATTGCTTTGGGTAGGACTGACATTTCCACAATGTTGAGTCTTCCTATTCATGAGCATGGTATGTTTCTCCATTTATGTAGGTGTCTTTTGGTTTCTTGCAATAGTGTTTTGTAGTTTTCTTTGTATAGGTTTTTCATGTCTCTTGTTGGATTTATTCCTAAGTATTTTATTTTTTTAGGGGCTATTATAAATGGTATTGCTTTCTTGATTTCCTTTTCAAAGTTCTCTTTATTGGTGTATATAAATCCAACTGATTTTTGTATGTTTATCTTGTATCCTGCTATTCTGCTGTATCTTTCTATTAGTTCCAGTTGTTTTCTTGTGGAATCTTTGAGGTTCTCTGTGTAAAGTATCAAATCATCTGTGAATAGGGATAGTTTTACTGCTTCCTTTCCAATTTGGATGCTCTTTATTTCTTTTTCTTGACTTATTGCTCTAGCCAGGACTTCCAGCACAACGTTAAACAGGAGTGGTGATAAAGAGCATCCTTGTCTTATTCCTGTTCTCAGGGAAAATGTTTTCAGACTCTCTCCATTTGAAAATGATGTTGGCTGTTGTTTTTGTATAGATGCCCTTTATTGTGCTGAGGAATTTCCCTTCTGTTCCTATTTTATTGAGAGTTTTTTATCAGGAATGGGTGTTGGACTTTATCAAATGCCTCTTCTGCATCCATTGAGATGATGATGCGTGATTCACTTCTTTTGTTCTATTTTTGTGGTGGATTACATTGATTTATTTTTTAATGTTGAACCATCCTTGCATACCTGGTAAGAATTCCACTTGATCATGGTATATTATTATTTTTTTTGATATGATGCTGAATTCTATTAGCTAGAATTTTGTTCAGAATTTTTGCTTCTATATTCATAAGTGATATTGGTCTGTAATTTTCTTTTTTGTGGTATCTTTGCTTGGCTTTGGTATCAGGGTCATGCTGGCTTCATAGAATGAATTTGAGAGTATTCCTTTTCTATGCTCTCAATTAGTTTGAGTAGTACTCACGTTGAGTTCTTCTCTGTATCTTTGGTAGAATTCTCCAGTGAAGTGGTCCAAGGCAGGGCTTTTTTCTGTTGGAAGTTTTTTTTTCCTCTTCAATCTCTTCTCTTGTTACAGGTCTTTTAAGATTTTCTATCTCAGCTTGTGTTAGTGTAGGTAAGTAGTGTGTTTCTTGAAATTTGTCAGTTTCCTCTAGGTTCTCAAATTTGTTGGAATACAATTTTTTATAGTATTTTGTTATGATCCTTTTTATTTCAGTTGGGTTGGCAGTAATGTACCACATCTCATTTCTTATTTGAGATATTTGCTTCCTCTCTTGCTTTTTTTTTGTCAATTTAGCCAGTGGTATGTCAATTCTGTCGATCTTTTCAGAGAACCAACTTTTGATCTTGTTGATTAGTTCTATTGTTTTTCTGTTTTCTGCTTCATGTATTTCTGCTCTAATCTTTATTATTTCCTCTCTTCTGGTGGCTGTGGGCTTCTTTTGCTGTTCTTTTCTATTTGTTTGAGTTGTAGGGCTAGTGTTTTTATTTTGGCCTGTTCTTCTTTTTTGATGTGTACATTTATTGCTATAAATTGATCTCTGAGCACCGCCTTTGCTGTGCCCCAAAGGTTTTGGCATGATGCATTTTCATTCTTATTTGATTCTAGGAATTTTTTAAATTTCCTCTTTCATTTCTTCTATTAAGCAGTTGTTTTTTAAGCAATGTGTTATTCAGTTTCCATGTATTTGATTTTTTTCCCCTGATCTTCCTTTTATTGATCTCTACTTTTATGGCTTTGTGATTAGAGAGAATGCTTTGTATTATTTAGATGTTTTGGATTTTACTGAGGGTTGCTTTGTGGCCTCAAATGTGGTCTATTCTGGAGAATGTTCCATGTGCGTTGGGAAAGAATGTATACTTTGCTGCTGTTTGGTGGAGTGTTCTATATATACCTGTGAGGTCAAGGTAGTTGCTTTTGGCCTTTAGATCTTCTGCATCTTTGTTTAGTTTCTTTCTGGATGTTCTATTCTTTACTCAGAGCTACTATTATTATTATTACTATTACTATTATTATTATTACTATATTACTATTATTGTGGAATGGTCAATTTCTCTTTTCAGTGCCGTAAGTTTGTTTTATGTTTTTTGGAGCCCTGTCGTTGGGTTCATAGATATTTATTAAGGTTATGTCTTCTTGGTGGATTGTCCCTTTAATCTTTATGTAATGTCCTTCCTTGTCTTTTATGGTTGATTTTGCCTTAAATTCTATCTTATCTGAGATTAGCATCATCACTCCTGCCCTCTTTTGGTTACTGTTTGCTTTGCATATTTTTTTCATCCTCTGATTTTTAATATATTAATGTCTTTGTTCTAAGGTGTGTCTCTTGTAGACAGCATATTTATTGGTCATGCTTTTTTATCCATTGTATCACTTTCTGTTTCTTTACAGATGCATTTAAGCCATTTACATTTAGTGTGATTATCAATAGCTGTGAGTTTATTGCTTTCATATTGTTGTGTTTTTTTGTGTGGTGCTGACATTTTCTTTGCTCCTGTTACTTTCCTGTGCTGAGTTCCTTTTGTTTGTGGATTTTCATTTCTTTTATTTCATTATTATAGATTTTGTGTTTACTGAGTCTTTATTTTTCTTCTTTTTTATTCTGATGAATAGATTTATTAACTTGCTTTGCAGTTACCTTGAAATTTACTCTTATCTTCCTAAGTTTGAATGAGTCTTTTATGGTTTTCCTCTCCATCTGAAAGTTTTATACCTATACCTTTAATTCTCCCTTTTATTGTTCTGATGCCGTCGTCATTTACAGATTGATGTCTCTGTTTCCCTGTTTCAAGTCTTTTAACTTTGTTTTATTATTGAGAGTTCTTTATCTAGGTTGGTATCTGGCTGATGCTGTCCTGTACCCTAGATTCTGGTTGTCTAATGTTGTTGGTTCTCTAACCGAAGGACTCACTTTAATATTTCTTATAAGTTTGTTTTGGTTTTTACATATCCCCTTATTTTCTGTTCATCTGGAAATGTCCTAATTTCACTTCATGTTTGAGAGAGGGTTTTTCAGGGTATATTATTTTGAGTTGGCAGTTTTTTTCTTTCAAGGTTTTATATATGTCATCCCATTGACTTCTTGCCTGCGTAGTTTCTGCTGAGTAATCCGATCTTAGTCTTAGTGTTTCCCCTTTGTAAGTGACTTTTTGTTTTTCTTGAGCTGCTCTCAGGATTCATTTTTTGTTTTTGTTTTTGGCAAGTGTGATTATATGTCTTCGTAACTTTCTTTTGTGATCTATCCTATATGTGGTTTGTAGAGCTTCTTTGATGGTCAGCTTTTCATCTTTCATGATATTTGGGAAGTTATCTGCCAGCAAATCTTGAACAATCTTCTCTGTGTTTTCCATTTTCTCCCCTTGTTCTGGAACCCCAATCACATGCAATTTTTGCTCTTGATTATGTCCCACATAATTCTTAGGTTTTCTTCATTCTTTTCTCTGATTTTTGCTCAAACAAATTGGTGTCCATGGATTTGTCTTCAATCTAGCTGATTCTGTCTTTCATTCATTCAAATTTGCTCCTAAAATCTCCTATTGTGTTGATCTTTTCTGAAATTTTGTTGTTTATCTTTTGTATTTCTAGTTGTTGTTGTTGTATGATTTCTAATTATTTATTTTGATGTTTTGTTCTTGTATTATTTTCCTGAATTCTTCTATCGCTTTGTCTCTGTTTTCCTTGATTTTCACTGTTTTCTTTGGTTTTATCTGTGTTTTCCATGATTTTGTCTACTTTTTCTTTGGTTTAGTCTGAGTTTTCCTTGATCTCTTTCCTAATCTCTTGAAGAATCCTAAATATTAGTCTTTTGAATTCCATCTCATGTAGTTCCACTGCCTTTTCTTCTACAGGAATGTCATCTGATTCTTTATTTTGGTCATTTGCTGGAGCTATCTTATCCTGATTTTCCATATGTTTTGATTTTGTCTGCTGTCTTCGAGACACTAAAGTTATTATTTTCTTTATTTATTGATTGCATGTTTGTTCCATCTTGGTTCTTTTTTTGTTTTCATATGTTTGGGTGGGCACTCCATGCATGCTTTGCTGCTCACATGTCTGTGGGCATAGCTCTCACCACTTGTCTGGGTAGGCATGGTTGCAGCAGGTAGGGTGGCAGCATACAGAGTGAGCTGTACACTGGTTTGGGGAGGTGGCTGATGGCAGATTGAGCAGGCGCCATCTGCCTTCTGATGTTGGTCCAGGGTTTGGGAGTGTTCACAGCCCCTCACCAGATAGGCATGGGTGTTGGATGAGGAGCGGTATGGGCTCACTTCCCACTGTTCAACAGCTGGTCAAATGGCGGGAGTAGAGGGGCTGTGTGGGCCCAGTGCAATTGCGGGCCTGAGCACTGGGGATGTTCTAGTTGTGTTGGCATGGCAAGGCTCATTTGAAATGGGAAGGTGACAAACGGGTTTAAGTGGAGGGAAAATAAAAGAAAAGAGAAAAAGAAAAATGAACAAAAAAGTGGTAGCTGGTGAGTAGGGGTGTTGCAGACCTGGAGGCCAGTGGGAAAAGAGGCAGGTGGCATACAGGGCTAGGTGGGAGGTAAAAAGAAATGAAAAAAAAGAAAAAAGAAATAAAATAAAATAAATGCTGGCAAAGTGGGGTCCAGAGGGTGAGTGTGGGCTGGTTTGTCAGTGACACTCTATATTTGGTGCCACGGTGGGGGCCAGTGGGAAGTGGGGGAGGTGGCATACAAAGCTAGGTGGAAGGGAGAAACCAAAGTAAGAAAGGAAAAATGAGACAAAAGAATGGTGGTGCGGTGGGGGCTGTCGAGTGGGGGGTGGGGTGTACCTAGTGTCCAGTAGGAAGGAAGGAGAGGTGATGTACTGGGCTAGGTGGGAGAGAGAAAGAAAAGAAAGGGAAAAAAATGCCAACATGGTGTGGGTTCTGGGAGGGGGCAGGGCAGATTTGAAGCAGTGGCGATCTAGTGCACCAGTGGCTCTCTAGCCATCACAGTGCAGTGGCATCCAGCAGGAAGGGGGAAGGTGGTTTACAGGGCTAGGTGGGAGGGAGAAAGAAAAGAAAGAAGAGAAAGAAAAACAAAACAAAAAAAGGCAGCACAGTGGGAACTGGCGTGTGGGGACAGGGTGGACCCGGGTAGCAGTGGGCCAGTGTTTCTCTAGTCAAGGCAGCACAGTGTAGCCTGGTGGGAAGGGGTAGAGGTGGGGTATGGGGGTAGGTGAGAGGGGGAAGAAAAGGAAGAAAGGGAGAAGAAAAAAAATGACATGTCACTGGTTGGTCTGGGGCAGACCAGGGCTGGCAATGGGCTGGTGGCACTCTAGCCAAGGCAATGCAGCATGGCCTGGCAGAAAGGGGTAGAAGGTTCCTACAGGACAGAAGGGTGTGATGTGGGAAAGTGTGTTTCTCTGAATACCGGGTACTCTGTCTCCTGTTGGGGGTTCCATGAAGTTGCCTTTCTGTACTCCCTGTCCGGGGTCGTTGCTGGCTTCAAGCTGATGACACTGTGCTGTGTTAGTTGGCAGGCGATCCCCATTCTATCTCTCTCTTTGTTCTCTGTTTTCCTGCAGTTTTATCTTCCATTCAGTGTTTGATCTAGTTCTTTATCTCTTCATTTGATGCTTAAGGTTCCAGGGTTGATGTTTGTGTCTCTTTTACTTAGCTTTTTGGGTCTTTGCTGCAGAGGGACATCTTGATGCATCTGTCTAAGGTGCCATGTTGGCTCCACCTCTGTCTCTGACACTCATTCCCTCCTCAGGGTTGCTAGATAAATGCAGGGAGCCCAGCTGGGTTTGAACTTCAGATAAACAACACATGATTGGTTAGTCTAAGTATATCCTATGCAATATTGGGGATATGCCCATTACCGTCGAGTTAATTCTGACTCGTAGCGACCCTACAGAACAGAGTATAACAGCCCCATAGGGTTTCCAAGGAGCGGCTGGTGGATTTGAACTGCTGATCTTTTGGTTAGCAACCAAACTCTTAACTACGGTGTCACCAGGGCTCCATTTGGGACATACTTATACTAAAAAAGTTTTCTGTCACTTGTCTAGGGTTCAAGTTTGACTGAGCACCCTACATTTTCATTTGTTAAATCTGGCCATCCCACCCCACCTTCCTGACCACACTGCTCTACCAGGAGTTCACATTTCTCTGGCTACACGGGTCTCCTTGCTGTTCCACAAACAAATTAGGCATTTACTGTTCCTTGCCTGAAATCTTCTTCCATCAGATATCAGCAAGGCCTTACCTGGCCTCTAACTAAAATTGCAACCTCCAGATCCTCATTCCTCTTCCCTGCTTTCTTTACCTTTTTAGCACTTATGTCTATGTAGCATACCAAAATCCAGTTGCTATCAAGTCAACACCAACGACTGGGTATAGAACTGGGCTCCATAAGGTTTTCAAGGGCTGGTTTTTCAGACGTAGATTGCTAGGTCTTTCTTCTGAGGGCCTCTGGGTGGACTTGAACCTGCAAACTTATGGTTAGCAGCTGAGTGCATCAATTGTTTGTACTCCCAGGGACTCTTAACATGCCATCTATTGTACATACCCTGTGTCGTCTTAGTTCCCTAGTGTTGCTGTGGCACAAATACCACAAATGAGTGACTTTAAAGAACTGGACTTAAGATCTCATGATTTTTGGAGGCTAGAAATCCAAATCAGGACATTGGCTCTGGCAGAGGATCCTTCCTTGTAGATAGCCCTGGGTGGTCCTTTGTGTTCCTTGGTGTCTGTCTTCCCCTTGTGTGCCTCTGTGTCTAGTCTGCTTTTTATGCTGTATCTATCTATCTATCTATACACACACATATATATATATATATATATATATATATATATATATTTACATCAATATATGGAGCCCTGGTGACACAGTGGTTAAGTGCACCACTTCTAACCAAAAGGTTGGTGGTTCAAACCCACTATTATAAAAACCCAAGAAGAGATTTACACATAGAAAAAAACAATATTTGATGGTTACAAGGGAAGGCAGGGATGGAGAGGTAAATTCACTACATAGTGGACAAGTGTTAACTTTGGTGAAGGGAAAAACGACATACAATATAGAGGAAGTCAGAGCAACTTGACCAAGGCAAAGTCATAGAAGCTTCCTAGACAAATCCAAACACCTTGAGGGACCGAGTTACTGTGGCCAAGAGCTGGGGACCAGGGTCTCAGGAAACATTTAAGTCAATTAGCATAACACAGTCCATAAAGAAAATGTTCTACATGCTACTTTGATGAGTAGCGTCTGGGGTTTTATAAGCTTTCTAGTGCCTTCTAAGATACATCTATTGGTCCCATCATGTTCAGAGCAGAGGAGAATGAAGAAAACCAAAGACACAAGGAAAATATCAGTCCAAAGGACTAATAGACCACGTGAACCACAGCCTCCACCAGCCTGAGCCCAGAAGAACTAGATGGTGCCTGGCTACCACCACCGACCACTCTGACGGGGATCACAATGCGGGGTTCCGAACAGAGCGGGAGAAAAAAAGTAGAACAAAATTCAAATTCACAAAAAAAGACCAGACTTACTGGTCTGACAGAGACCAGTGCCTAGGTGGTTCCTGGGTTTTACACACTTGCAGCTCTGCAAGTCCATAGTATTGCAACTGCCATGCACGGGGACCTTCTGCCTATAAGGATGTAATGGGACTTTCATGAAAACATTGGCATTTGTTCCATATTCATTTCTATTTCCTCAATTAGAAATGCTTAATTTAGGGGAGTGCTCAGAGCCCTGGAAGAACAACTATTCGATTACTAATAAAATGTTTATGCGTCAGGAAAAAAAAGAAAACATTGTCTCTTTTATCTCTTTGAGAAAACAGAAGCCATTAGATAGAAATTCCACCAATTTCCTGCCTCTCATTCACCAGTACTTTATACTTCTTCAATACCAAGCAGCTTATAGTTCTCAGAAAGTGCCACGTCCTCTTTTGCTTCTGTACCTTTCTATATGCTGTTCCCACTCCCACCATCCTTGTTTGCCTGGGAAACTTCTGTTACTCTTTTGATATCAACCCAGAGGGAGCTGATTAGTCACTGCTCTGTGTTATGTTTGTACCTTGTTCCTTCTTCCACGTTGCAGTTATTACGCTGGTTTGAAATTTGTTTACAAGTCTGTGTCCACGTAAGTCTATGAGCACCTTGAGAGCTAATTCATATCAAGGTGCCCAGCACTTAGTGTAGAGTCTAGTAATAGAAGCTACCCAATAAATATTTGTTGAATAAATGAATAAGTAATATGGAGGAGATGTAAGAATACTCTGTGATGACAGGTACTCTCAAAACAGTAGAACTAACCTTCGACTTTGCACAATGTAATGGAAACAGTGTTGGACCAGAAATCAAGAGATCTGATTCTAGTCCATGGAAGCTGGGCACTTTTCCAAATGTTCATTGTTGCATCCTCAGTGCCTAGAAGAAGGCCTGGCTCTTGATTGGTGCTGAGGAAGAGTGAGGCTTCTTGTAATATTTGGATTTGAATCTGTTTACCAACACAATGCCATTGAATCAACTCCAACTCATGGCGACCCCGTGTACGTCAGAGTAGAACTGTGCTCCACAGCGTTTTTGATGGCTGATTATTTTAAATAGATCTCCAGGCCTTTCTTCCAAAGTGCCTTTAGGTGGACTTCCAGTCATTTAATTAGCAGCTGAGTGTATTCACTGTTTATCCACTGTTTGCACCACCCAGAGACTCCCAAAACTGCTAAAGACATCATTTATTTCAAATAGTCTACAAGGAGAAATCCAGAACCAGATGGTCTTTAGCTTTCTAACACAGCCGTGGGTAAGTTATCTTTAAAAAAAAAAAAAAAAAAAATTGCTGTCGAGTCGATTCCAACTCATTGCGACCCTGTAGGACAGAGTAGAACTGCCCCATAGGGTTTCCAAGGAGCAGCTGGTGAATTCGAACTGCCAAGCTTTTGGTTAGCAGCTGAGCTCTTAAACACTATGCCACCAGGGATCCAAGTTATCACAAGGCTAGCGAATTTACTAACAGCATAAGTTGAACAAATTCAACCAAATGAATTTACAAATATATTTTATAGATTAAGTCAACACATTTCCTATAGCCACAGGTTTTCCAAGCTAAATGGTAATCTCATGCTTAATCTAGGAAATGAAACAAAAACCTTGTAGTTAATCTTGGAGGTGGAGGGCTCTTGGTCCCTCTTCCATGGACACTGAAGCGAGCAGTGACAACCAGGGACAGAGCCCTGTAGATTTAAATTGAAATGAGACCTTCACCCCATCGGGCATGTCTCCTAACAGGGCTCTTTGTTCATCACTCCACTGTGGTCACCACAATGCAAATATTCTCCTACCCTCTCTTTCTTGTCTTACTAAACAGTAGGAACATACACAGTAATTTCAATTCTCCGTCTGTTTATGAAATCAAGATTTTTCATCCCAGCGTTTCTTGCCAGATACCTTGGTGACCCATAGCTTGTTTCTAAACTAATACTGAATCAAAGTTTTACATTTATAATTTTTATTTCCACAGTGTTCAATAAATATTTGGTAACTGACTAAATGAATATTTTACCATCAATTAGCTCTGTAGCCATGGGCAAATTTCATGTAACTTTTCTAGACCTCATTATCTTCATGTATATAATTAAGTTTAATCAAGTCATATTTTTCAAGTTATTTTTTAACAGATTAAATCCTTTCTTCCAACAAAATCTTAGGCTGAACCCAATACACAGAACAGATAAAAGTGGAGCTGCTCAGGATGAATTACGATTGGGGGTCCCAAAACCTCTTGCTTTACTTCCTCCTTGCCCACTCTGCTAAGCCCAGGGCTCTCGGAGGCACCATCAGAAAAACCAATGGACTAGATGATCACATAAAGACTAACAACTCCCAGAATTATAAGGAAACTTGTAGCCAATTTGATCCACAGATTCCCAACGTGCAGGGTCTTTATTCTTAGAGACTAAACATTAAAAGGATTTACCCAAGGTAAGGCCACCTAGGCAAATTAAAACATGAAGTTTCTTTGCTTTGGATAGTATTACATCAACTCAACCAATGTCAATTATTATTTAATGCTAAGCAGAATTGTAAATTATATGTCTTTGAGTAATTAAAAATGATAACATGAACAAGTTGCTAATGAATTTTGGTACAGCAAATTTCTCAACATTTTGAAAATGAGGTGAAGGGGGGAATAATAAAAGAAATCTTTGGTGACTGAAAAGGTTGAGAATCATGATTTCTTTCATTTTCTTCCTTTTTCATAAAAATACAATGAGACAGGGAATGGTTAAATGGCTTGCCTAAGCCCTCACAGGGGTCCCTGGGTGGTACAAACAATTAACATGCTTGACTGCTAACCTACAGGTTGGAGGTTCAAATCCACCCAGAGGTGCCTTGGAAGAAAGGCCTGGCAACCTGCTTCTGAAAAATCAGTCATTGAAAATCCTATGAAGCCCAGTTTTATTCTGACACACATGGAGTCGCCATGAATAGGAATTGACTCGACAGCAACTAGCATTTTGTATGTCATGGATAAAAGGGTTAAACATACAATTTGTCCCCTTTACTGGGGAAAATAGCAGTCCCTGCATGGTGCAAACGGTTAAGTGCCCAAGTACTAGCCAAACGATTGGTGGTTTGAACCCACTCAGAGATGCCTCAGAAGACCGGCCTGGCGATTACTTCCAAAAAATCAGTCACTGGCACTCTATGGAGCACAGTTCTACTCTGACACACATCAGGTCAACAAGAGTTGGAACTGACTCTGCAGTAACTGTTTTTTATTAGATCCTCACAACTTAGAGGCGGAGTCTGCAGCAGAACCCAGGACTCATAACTTCCTGTCCAGTGCTCTTTCCCTTACCATGTAACATTTCTATAAGGTTAGAATTTTACTTTCCTGTGTCTGGGGTCATGGTCACATAGCCACGGCGTGATCAAAAGTCCTCATTATCTCTACATTCATTATCCGAGTCCCTGAAGACTGAAGTTGTGTCGGAGAGTAAAAGACGTCATAACCTCGAAAAGTTTGCTTATCAAATGACTGCGTATAAAACTAATACTCACTCAAATACTCATCTCCATTGAACATTAGCATCTATTCCTCCTTTCCAGGATCAACATCTTCGTCAGGTCTCTGGCTGGTTACTGGACTTCATACACACTTGACAATAGAGTACAAATGCTATACAAAGTGAAATTGTACACTTTGCAAATGTATAGGATTTTATTAAGTAGACAAAAGAAGACCAACGTGGCTAGACTATAGTGGGAGCAGGGGGAAGATGTAGGTGATAGCAGAGAGGCAGACAAGGGCCAGAGCAGGAGGCTTTGTGGGTCTCACTAAAGGTTTTCATTCCTACTGTGTGGGGAATATTTGGAGGCCATTAAGCAGGGGAAGTGACAATCAGGTTTATTTCTACAATTTTCATTTCGAAACTGGCAAATACACTAAAGCCTATGATCTCACAATCTCATATCTGTGATTATAACCTATAGACACATATCACCTGTATGAAATGATACATGTACAAAGTTAGTCATTGTTGCATTATTTTTAAGAGCAAAAGGTTGCCCCTGATCCCGATGTCCAGCAAAAGGGGCCTGGCTAAATAAATGATGGCATGCCACCCAGTTGTCCAAACAAATAGGAAGAGCTCTATGTAGGGATATGGAATGAGCTTTAGGACATATTGGTAAGTGAAAACTACAACAACAAAATATGGAACAGTGTATATGGTAGTAGGACAGGAGAAAATATATTTTGTGTAACAGAATGGGAAGAAATATATTTGTATTTGCTTGTATTGCCTTAAAAACCCTAGAAGAATAAGGAAGAAAAAAAAAATACCAATGAAGTGATTACCATAAGAGGATTGGTGTTAGCGATTGAATTGTTGTATACCAAAAACATGTGTTGGAATCCTAACCCCTATTCCTGTGGTTGTAATTCCATTTGGGAATAGGGTTTTCTTTGTTATGTTAATAAGGTCATATCAGTGTAAACTACATCTTAAACCTAATTGCTTTCGAAATATAAAAACAGCAGATTAGGCACAGAGACAAGCAAGCACAGAGGGAAAGATAGATGCCACCAGAAGATCTCCAAGGGGTTACAGAACCTGAGGTAAGGATTTTCCCCTGGAGCCAGAGAGAGCCTCCTGCTAGAGCTGGTGTCCTGAATTTGGACTTCCAGCCTAAACTCTGAGAAAATAAATTTCTGTTCTTTAAAGTCACCCACTTGTGGTATTTATGTTACAGCGGCACTATCAAACTAAGACGGGGTGGGGATGCAGGACTTTCTGCATATATATGTATATGTGTACATACATATGTGTGTATGTATATGTGTACATATATGTGTGTATATATGTGTGTGTATATATGTATATGTGGTAAAAGATATATTAAAAACTGTCATTTTAACCATTTTTAAGTGTACGATTCAGTGGCATTAATACATCCACCATGTTGTACAACAACCATTATCTATTTCCAAAAGTTTTTCATCAGCTCGGAGTATAACTTTTATAGCATATTAGATTTTGAACCATGTAAATGCAGCTCCTGATGAAAACATATATTTCACAATCCCTCTGGCTGCTGTGTGGAGAGTGGATTGCTGGGGTGTAACTTGTGAGAAAAAAATCAAAACTAAGTCCCAGCTATTTGTCTTGAGCAACTGGAGAAGAGAAGGTGGGGCAGAGGGGGCAGGCCGCAAAAGTTGGGAATCAAGAGTCCTGTTTTGAACATGTTAAGACTAACAAGTCCCTTAGACATCCAAGTGGAGATGTCTACAACAGGAGAGAAATATCAGTAAGGATGATGACAGCAGAAATGTTTCCAAAGAAAATGAAGTTAGTATTAAAGAATTGAGAGGCCTTTTGGAAAGTTAATATAATCTTCAAACATTTTTGTAAACATGTCTGTCTTTATTATCATGTTGCACAAATAAAACCAAGTGACCTTTTCGGTATCCTGAACAAAGTGCACAGGGACAGAAACCTACAGTGGCAGAAGCACAGAGAAACAGACATCATTTAAACATTTTCTCTTGGACATAGAGTTCACATCTTTATTAACAGAATGACTTCCTACACATCCTGTATTGGTAAGGAGCAAGCAGTGGAGAGTAGCCATTTTTCCTACAGTACCTCCCTAGAAGTTAAATAAATATTTGTTGGTAAAAACGCAAAACTGCTCTTTTAAGAATTCTACCTTCAGCTTCTAATTTGTCTCTTGTGTGTTTATCCTGAGTAGGACGGACTTCAGAAATATCATAATGCAAACATAAGCCAAGGTGTTACTGTGTTTGCTGTGATTCCCAGCCCATTCTTCCTCGGGCTGGAGGCTCTCATACCCCAGGTGCCAGAGTGCTGGCTGCTTTCAACTGAATCCTCCCTAGGAGGGAAGCAGCCTTGATGAAGTTCAGGTCTCCCCTCCATGAGGGGATGTGTGAAGGGAGGAGGTAGGATGGGGTTAGTACGAAGACCCAGCCCCTTGCCTCAGTTTGAGACAACTTGGATGACCTATTCCACCTCCCTAGCTCCTCATGAGGTCAGCTGAGACCAAACTTCTGCCTCTGTTCTGCTTCCCTCATTCCCATTCAGGTATTGTTCCCCTAAAAGTGGGCTGCTTGCACACAAATCTCTGTCTCAGAGTCTGTTACCTGGGAGACCCAATCTAAGACTGGTAACAAACTGGTAACAAAAAAAACAAAAAAAGCCACAACAGCAAACCAGTTGCCCTCTAGTCAATTCTAACTCACAGCAACCCCATGTGTGCAGAGTAGAACTGCTCCAGAGGGTTTTCAGGGCTGCAGACTTTTGGAAGCAGATTGCCAGGCCTTTCTTTTGAAGCACCTCTGGGTGGGTTCGAACAGTCAACCTTTCAGTTAGTAGTCAAGCACTTAACCATTTGTGTCATCTAGGGACTCCTAAGACACTAGTAGACCTCATCAATAGCATATTCAAATAATAAATAACCAGATCATACAGATTTCTCTACCTTTTGTATAGGTTAAGGCACAGTGTCAAAGGCAAATGTGGCTGATGATGCCCAAAGTATAGAATCCACTATCAGACAACCCCAGGTGCACTTTGTACATACCATCTGCACACTGAAGTCTCTTTGGCACCACACATTTTTGGCTACAACAGGGAATAGTCTCCTTGCTCATTATAACTGATCTTTGAATGTGTTATAATATAAGAGAACAAAGTTTTGATCCAATTATTCTAGAAATTATTCTTGTTACTTAAAGAAGTATAACAACAGGAAGCCCAATTCAGGCAGAGTACTCTTGGAAGAAACCAAGAGTAGACAGTACAGTGAAAGAGCCAGTCCCCTAGCATTCATTAAGAACTCCCCAGGAGAGGCTGTGTGCCCCATCCAAAAATTAGGTCTTTGATGCTGAGTAGATTTATCATACACATAACAATCCCAGGATCATAGATCCTTTCTGCTAATTTGTTGCCATCATTGTAACTTACTGAGCCTTCACCTTTCAAGACCCTTTATGACCATTAACAAGGTTTTACAAATAGCTCTGTGGGGCCAGGAGTTCACAAAGACTGCTCAGGCTTCCTTCCCGCTCCGCCATTGGTTAGCTACAGTTTAGCATATGGCAGGGGCCAGAGGATTTTTTTTCACAGCACCAACGTTGTCTAATTTACAGTCAGAGATGAATTTCGTCACAAAGAAAATCTGTTTTTAGAATTCTTTTATTTTTAATGGTTATTTCTCCATTTATTCCCTTTTCAATTTTTGAATTTTGTCAGTTGTTAAAAAAAAAAAATTGTAGAAAAGTGGAAATGGGATAAATGAAAAAAAAATCCCTATTCCTGCCACCAGATTACTATCAGTAGTTTATTTAGTTCTAGACTTTTGCCGAAGTAGTGTGTATAGCATTTATAGTCTTTACAAAACACACTCGTGCCATTTTATACTTTAAGTTACCTGTATGCAATAAGTATTGTTCATGTCAATAGAACACTATTAAAAATAATTAAAATATTATTTAATAGATGCATAATATTTTATAGTATCTACATATTATAATTTATTTAATTAATACCCTATTAAACATTTATACTGTTTCCTTTTTTTTTTTTTTCTTTTTTACTTCTATAAACAATGCTTCAATGGACATCCGTGTAAACAAAGCCTTGTACAAATAACTGGTTATTTCTCTAGGACAAATTCTTACAAGTGGGATTTCTGGATCAAAGAGTATGTCAATACTCAGGATTTTTAAAAACACGTATTGCTAAACTGTTTCCACTTACATTCCACACTAGCAGTGTTTGAGAATGTCCTTTCCCACAGCCTTCACCCTAAGTGTATCATTCTTTTCCATCTTTGCTAATCTAATAAATAAAAATAGGGTCTTGTTTTTAACTTGCATTTTTTTGATTTCCAGTGAGCCTGGATTTTTAAAAATATTTAGTGGACATGTATAGTGTCCTTTTATGAACTGCCTGTTTATGTCCTCTGAACACGAAATATTGAGTTCTAGTGTTTCTCATATTAAGTTTTAAGAGCCCTCACTATATATTTCTCATATATATTCTAACTAGTTTGTCTTCATTTTAAATTTAAGTTCTGGGCATAAAGATTTTTGTTGTTGTTGTTAGGTGTCATCGAGTCGGTTCTGACCCATAGGAACCCTACGTACAACAGAACAAAACGCTGCCGGCTCCTGCGCCGTCCTCGTGGCTACGCTTGAGCCCACTGTTGCAGCCGCTGTGGCAATCCATCTTGTTGAGGGTCTTCCTCTTTTTCTTTTAGAGTAGTCAAATGTGTCCATTTTTAAAAAATAAGTCTGCCTATGTTGCAATTCTGAAAATAAAGGCATCCTGTATTCAAGATTGAATAAATAATCTAAGAGAAACTATATTTTCTTTCAGTAATTTACAGATTAATTTTTTTAATTTACAATTTAAATCTTTAAACTACCAAGCTTTTGGTTATAACTGTGAAGTAAAATCTAACTTTATTTTTTCCATTGTTTAAACAATTATTCCAACATTATTTATGAAACCAGCCATCCCTTCCCTCCTCAAATGAAATTTACTGTCCTTAATATACAGTAAATTCTTAAATAAATGTAAATCTGCTTCTGGACTTCTTATTCTGATCAGCTGCTGTTTCTCCTGTGCCTACACCATTCATCAGAATAGTTTGATAATGTATTTTGATATCTGATATGACCATTATCTCTTTACTTTTTTTAAAGACCATATTATCTTTAATTTTTATCCCTACTTTTTTAAAATGTCCATTATTTTTACACATTTATTCATCAATATATTTTTGTACTAATTTTGGCACGTCTCCTCCTTCAAAAAAAAATCCTTTGGGATTTATTGGTTAATAATATTCTATTGTATGTATATACTGTATTTTGCTTATCTATTTACCAGTTGATGGACATTTGAGTTTTCAGTTTTTTGTTGTTATAAATAACACTACCATGAAAATTCATGCACACATTTTTTGTGAATATATGTTTTCAATTCTCTGTCAAACTGATGAATTATATGGTAACTCTGTTTAATTTTTTGAGCAACTGCCAAACTTTTTCCAAAGTAGCTGAACCATTTTACAATCTCACCAGCAATGTGTCAGGGTTCCAATTTCTCCATATTCACGCCAACACTTGCATTTTCTGTCTTTTTGATTTTTGCCATCCTAGGCAGTGTGCAGTATCTCACTGAGGTCTGGATTAGCATTGCTTTGATAGCTACTGATGTTGAGTATCTTTTCAAATGCTCACTGGCCACTGATATTTTCTTTCAAGAAATGTCTATTCAAATCCTTGGCCCATTATTTAATGAGGTTATTTATCTTTTTATTGTTCTTTATATATTCTGCATACAAGTCTTTTATCTCCCAATAATTTGATTTGCAAATATTTTCTCCCATTATGTAGGTTATCTTCTCACTTTCTTGGTGTTCTTTGAAACAAAAAAGTTATTAATTTTTTTTTTAATTGTTGTGCTTTCAGTGAAAGTTTACAATTCAAGTTAGTCTCTCATACAAAAAATTCTACATACATTGTTATGTGACCCTAGTTGCTTTCCCTATACTGTGACAGTACTCTCCTCCTTTCCACCCCGGATTTCCCGTGTCCACTCAAGAAGCTCCTGACCCTTTCTGCCTCCTTATCTCGCCTCTGGACAGGAGTTGCCCATTTAGTCTCATGTATCTACTTGAGCTAAGAAGCACACACTTCACAAGTACCATTTTATGTCCCATAGTCCAGTCTAATCTTTGTCTGTAGAGTTGGCTTCAGGAATTATTTTAGTTTTGGGCTAAAAGAGAGTCCGGGGGCCATATCTTCTGGGTTCCCTCCAGTCTCAGTCAAACCTTAAGTCTGGTCTTTTTACTAGAATTTGAGTTCTGCACCCCACTTTTCTCCTGCTCCATCAGGGACTCTCTGTTGTGTTCCCTGTCAGGGCAGTCACTGATAGTAGCTGGGCACCATCTAGTTCTTCTGGTCTCAGGTTGATGAAGTCTCCGGTTTATGTGGCCCTTTCTGTCTCTTGGGCTAATACTTTCCTTCTGTCTATGGTGTTCTTCATTATCCTTTACTCCAGGAGGGTTGGGACCAATTGATGGGTCTAAGATGGCCACTCACCAGCTTTTAAAACTCCAGATGCCACTCACCAAAGTGGGATGCAGAATATTTTCTTAATAAACTTTGTTATGCCAATTGACCTAGATGTTCCATGAAACCATGGTCCCCAGACCCCTACCTCTACTACTCAGTCCCTCAAAGTGTTTGGTTGTACTCAGGAAACTTCTTAGCTTTGGTTTAGTCCAGTTGTGCTGACTTCCTCTGTAGTGTGTGTTGTCCTTCCCTTCACCTAACCTAATTCTTGTCTACTCCCTCCCTCCCTCTCCACCATCTCCACCCTCATAACCATCAAAGAATGTTTTCTTCTGTGTTTAAACCTTTTCTTGAGTTCTTAAAATACTGGTCTTATACCATATTTGTCCTTTTGCAATTCACTAAATTCACTCAACATAATGCCTTCCAGATTCATCATGTTCTGTTTCAAGGCTTCATCGCTGTTCTTTATCGTTGTGTAGTACTCCATTGTGTGGATATACCAGCATTTGTTTATCTGTTCGTCTGTTGATGGGCACCTAGATTGTTTCCATCCCTTTGCTATTGTGAACAATGCTACAATGAACATCAATGTGCATATATCTATTTGTGTGACTACTCTTATTTCTCCAGGATATATTCCAAGGAGCAGGATTGCTGGGTCATATGGTACTTCTATTTTGAGCATTTTAAGGAATCGCCAAATCGATTTCCAAAGTGGTTGTACCATTTTACATTCCCACCAACAGTGTATAAGTGTTCCAGTATCTCCACAACCTCTCCAACATTTATTATTTTGTGTTTTTTTGGATTAATGCTAGCCTTGTTGGGGTGAGAGGGTATCTCATTGTAGTTTTGATTTGCATTTCTCTAATGGCTAATGATCGTGTGCATTTCCTCACGTGTCCGTTAGCCACCTGAATGCCCTCTGTGGTGAAGTGCCTGTTCATATCCTTTGCCCATTTTTTAATTGGGTTATTTGTCTTTTTGCTGTTGAGGTTTTGCAGTATCTTGTAGATTTTAGAGATTAGATGCAGATCAGATTTGTCATAGCCAAAAATTTTTTCCCGGTCTGTAGGTTGTCTTTTGACTCTTTTGGTGAAGTGTTTT
>NW_004443980.1:955718-963252 GCF_000243295.1 Trichechus manatus latirostris
GCCTTGCCTTCCTCTCCATTAGAAGGTTCTATACCTACACCATTTATTCCCTCTTTTATTGTTCTGATGTTGTTGTCATTTACATATTAACTGCTCTGACTCCCTTCTGTATTTCTTTTGGTTTTGGATAGTCCTTGAGAGTTAATTTCCTAGACTGGTATCTGGCTGGTATGATCCCGCGTCCTAGTTCAGCCTGTGAGCTGAAATTGTTTGTCCTCAGATCGAAGGACTCCCTTTAATAATTCTCGTAAGTTTGGTTTGGTTTTTACATATTCCCTTGATTTCTGTTCATCTGGAAATGTCCTAATTCCACCATCATATTTGAATGAGAGTTTTGCATGATATATTATTCTTGGCTGGCAATTTTTTTTCTTTCAAGGTTTTATATATGTGATCCCATTGCCTTCTTGCCTGCATGGTTTCTGCCGTATAATCTGAGCTTAGTCTTATTGTTTCTCCTCTGTGTGTGAGTTCTTGTTTTTCATGAGCTGCTCTCAGGAGTCCTTGTTTGTCTTTGGTTTTGTCGAGTGTGATTATGATATGCCTTGGTGATTTTTCTTTTGGGGTCTATCCTATATGGGGTTTGTTGAGCTTCTTGGATGGTCAGCTTTTCATCTTCCATGATATTGGGGAAGTTTTCTGTCAGCAGTCTTTCAGTGATCCTCTCTGTGTTTTCTGTTTTCTCTCCCTGTTCTGGAACTCTGATCACTCGAAGATTTTTGCCTTTGATTGTATCCCACATAATTCTCAGAATCTCTTCAGTTTTTTCCATTCTTTTTTCTGAGTTTTCCTCAAACAGAGTTGTATCCAAGTATTTGTCTTCAATTCTGCTGATCCTGTCTTCCACCGTTTCAAACCTCCTCAGCCCTTCTATGACACTGTCCATTTCTGAAATCTTGTTGTTTATCTTTTGGATTTCTAATGGTTGTTTTTGTATAATTTCTAGCTGTGAATTTATTTTGGCTTGTTGTTCCTGCCTTATTTTCCTGAATTTTTCCATTTTTTTGTCTGTATGTTCCAGGAATTTGTTTGCCTTTTTCATGAATTCGTCTATTTTTTTCCTCGTTTTTGTCTGCTTTTTGCTTCAACTCTTGGATAGCTCTGAACATTAGAGATTTGAATTCCCTATTAGATAGTTCTAGTGCCTTTTATTCTACCAGAAAGTCATCTGGTGTTTTATTTTGGATGCCTACTGGACCCATTCTGTCCTGTTTTTGTAAATGTTTTGATATTGTCTGCTGTCTTTGGGGCATTCAGTAATTATTTTTCTCATTTATTAATTATAGATTTGTTTGTTTTGTCCTTTTTTAAAAAAAATTTGGCTATGTCTGAGCAGGTGGGCAGTGTGTTCTTTGTTGTGTGCTCGTCTGTGGACACAATGCTTTTTGCCTCCTTCTCCAATTGGCAGGGTCTGTCGCTCGTATATGGTACAGCAGGGCAGGTCTAGCTGAAGAAGAGTTGCTGGGATGGGTTGTTTGTGGCCCTTACTACAGCCACCAGGGTGGGTTGGTAATCAGTGCAAGACAGGTTCCGGTAGGCCATGCCTGTGCTGCTTGTTGTTGTGATGTTAAGTTCACGGTGCAGGTAGGCAGGATGGAGGGGGGAGATTGTGACATGTGGAGCTAAGATGGGTGTGGGAGAGAGGAGAGTGGAACAGGAGCCCAAAACATACAAACAAAAAAGAGTGCTAGGGGAGCTTGCTGTTGGAGTGGAAAGATGAGAGACTATGAAATGGAGAAAAACAAAAAGGGGAAGAAGAAGAAAAGAAAAGAATGAATAAATAAAAATTAGAAAGAAAAAAGAAAACAAAGCTCCAGGGATCCCACCCATGCAGCTACGAGATCTGGGGAAGTTGTTCCCAGGTGTTGAAGTACAGCCTGGCTAGATGGCGTAGAGGTGTCACTCAGCACCAGGTATTGAGGGGGCAGGAAGAGAGGAAGGTATAGAGAGATGAGAAGCTGAGTAATGAAGAAAGACAAAAAGGGAAAAAGAGGGAAAAGAAAACAAAACAAGTTTTAAAAAGAACAAGAAAACCCCCCCAAAAAACAGAAAAAAAAAAAAACCAACAAAGAAATGTTCTCAGGGATCTCTCTGCGTGTCTGTGCAAGCTGAGGGAGTAGGTTCCAAGCTGCGCAGCAGTGCCCAGCCAGAATGGGCTCCCAAGTCAAGAAAAGAAAAGGAAAACAAACAATTCAAAACAAACAAACAAACAAAAAGCCCTCAGATCCCACCAGCGTGGTAGCACAGACCAGGAAGCAGTTCCACACTTGAGCGAAGCTCCACAGCCTCTCAGGAAGAAGCAAAGATGGTGCACGGAGCAAGGTATTTGAGCGAAAGGAGGGGGAGGTGGTGAGAGGTAAGGAAGAAATCAAAAGATGTGTAAAAAAGCAACACCAGCAGCCAACAAATGGCACTCAGGGAGTCAGCCAGTGTGGGCGAGTGGATTCCAAGCAGCTAGTGCTTCCAGGCCAAGAGGGTGTGGCCGAGGGAAGTAGAGGAGGCCAAGTGGGGGTGAAGAAGGGTGGGGGGTGGGAAAGCGTATATCGCTGATTACCTCTTATTCTGTCTCCTGCTGGAAGCTCCGTGGAGCTACTTTCTCATACCCCTGTTTGCTGGTCTCTGATAGGAGTCCAAGATGGCGGATCCGTGCTGCTTTAGCTGATAGGGGACCTCTGCATGTATGTCTTCTTGCTGTCTGTTCTCTGTCAGTTTCTTATCCCATTTGGTGCTTGGCTGGGTTCTTTATGTCTTTATTTGATGTTTAGGGTTTCATGATTCCTGTTTTCTCTGTTTGGCTTAGTTTTTCAGATCTTTACTGTGGAGGGATGGCATGGTGCTTCTGCCTAGAGTGTCATGTTGCCAGACGTCCTGGAAAATTTCTTGATTCTTTGTTTTGGGAGCTTGCTGAAGCCATCATGGTCTGCCTCTTAATGTGATTTGATATTGACTGTTGTCTCCGAGCCATCAATAAGTTATATTTATTTATTTTATATTTGCTCACTATGTCCTAGCTTCTTGTTTTGATATGCCCAAATAGGCTGCTCGTGTGAGCTAGTTTGATTATTGGCGCCTTTGAGACTCTAACATCTTGTCACCACGTGATTAGATTTGTTACTAAGTATGTGAGCCCAGGAGTCCATCTACTTTTCTTGTATGGATTCAGCTCAGGTGTTCAGGTAGTTGGTCACCAAGTGTGTGGTGCAGGCACTCACCTACAGTCCCACACAGGCATGAGTTATTGGTGTAGGCACAGGTATCTGGGTGCAGTAAGGTGTCATGTGCTGAGCAAGGCAGGGGGCTGGTGGCTGTTTTTGTAACCACTCACCTAGCATTAGTTCTAAGGGTTTTAATGGCATCCTCTATTTTTTTCAAGTAGATAATGTCATCTACAAATAATAATTTTGCCTCCTCCTTTACAATATTTGCACTTATGATTTCTCAGATATTTAAAAATAGCAGTTTTTCCAACACCTTTGGATTTTTCTTCACATTAATGGGAATATTTCTAGAGTTTTGCCACTAAGTATGGTAATTTGTACTTATTCAATACTAAATGTCTTTCAATATCTGCTAATGTCCCTGTACTTTGTTCCTATATTTTTATATTTCATTGTTGTAGATGCCGCTGAATTGGTTTCAACTCATAGTGACCCTATGTACAACGGAAAGAAACACTGCCTGGTCCTGTGCCATCTTCACAATCGTTGCTATGCTTGAGCCTATTGTTGCAGCCACTGCATCAATCCATCTTATTGAGGGGTTCCTCTCGCTGATCCTCTACTTTACTAAGCATGATGTCCTTCTCCAGGGACTGATCCCTCCTGATAACATGTCCAAAGTACATGAGATGAAGTCTCACCATCCTTGCTTCTAAGGAGCTTTCTCGCTGTACTTCTTCCAAGACAGATTTGTTCATTTTTCTGGCAGTCCATGGTATATTCAATGTTCTTTGCCAACACCATAACTCAAAGGCATCAATTCTTCTTTGGTCTTCCTTATTCACTGCCTAGCTTTCCCACACATGAGGCGATTAAAAATACCATGACTTGGGTCAGGGGCATCCTGGTCCTCAAAGTGACATCTGTGCTTTTTAACACATTAAAATGTCTTTCGCAGCAGATTTTCCCAATACAATACATCATTTGATTTCTTGACTGCTGTTTCCATGGTCATTGATTGTGGATCCAAGTAAAATGAAACTCTTGACCACGTCAATATTTTCTCTGTTTACCATGATGTTGCTTATTGCTTCGGTTGTGAGTATTTTCGTTTTCTGTATGTTGAGGTATAATCCATCCTGAAGGCTATGGTCTTTGATCTGCATCTCTAAGTTCTGCAAGTCCTCTTTACTTTCAGCAAAATAAAGTTGTGTCATCTGTGTATCACAGGTTGTTAATGAGTCTTCCTTCAATCCTGATGCTGTGTTCTTCTTCATGTAGTTCATCTTCTCGAATTATTTGCTCAGCACATGGATTGAAAAGTGTGGTGAAAGGATACAACTCTGATGCACACCTTTCCTGATTTTAAACCGTACAGTATCCCCTTGTTCCGTTCAAACAACTGCGTCTTGGTCTATATACAGGTCCCACATATTCATAAGGTTTTCACTGGCCAATTTTTTCAGAAGTAGACTGCCAGGCCCTTCTTCCCAGCTTATCTTAGTCTGGAAGCTCCGCTAAAACCTGTCCACCATGGGTGACCCTGCTGGTATTTGAAATAGCTTCTAGTAGCACAGCAACACACAAGCCACCACAGTATGGCAAACTGACAGACATGCAGTGGAATTATATTTTAAGAAGATATAATTTCCACTTGAATATAGCTTAACATTTGTTTTTGAGAGGGCTCTTTTAACAATAATTTTTGAGGAATATTTTCCTAAAACAGTATTTTCCAGAATAGTGTATTATTCTATATTTGAAAAAAAATCTTTATAAACAACCTGGTTTTTTTGACCCTACATAAGGAGAGAATGAATTTCTTTTCATCTGAAATAGTTTCATTTTAGAAGTAAGTCAAATAATTAACTTGAAAATATAATTCATAAATACTGTAAAGATTCCAAAAGGTACAAGGTAGTGTACAGTGGAAATAAAATCTCCTTTTATCCCTCTTCCTTAGCCACCAAGGTCAAGTTCTTCTCCATATTATAGAGCAGGATTTTGGTGTCTTTTTGTAAATAAAAGAATTACACACACATATATACAAAAATATATCAAATGATTATGTGAGAAAAATAACGTGCTAAGTAGTTCTAAGGAGTCAAATGGAAGCAAAGACCTGAAAAGGAATCTGTTCACGAAAAGAGAAGAGCAGCTGAGAGAATTGTTTGACATTTTTCCCATTTCGTCAGTTACCAGTTTATTTAAACTCCAAGTGTGGTTCCCAACCAAGTTACAAAAAGAGATAAATCTGGAATGCACGCTACGTTAACTGCGTAAAGTATAAACGTCCACCACCTTAGCTTTCTCTGCGTTAGATGGCAGATAAGACAACAACCACATATTTCTGAGGTGCAACAGATCAGGAGTACAAAATGACAAATCAGATTTCTGCTCCAAACTGTACTAAGCTTCTTCAGTCAGATGGGAGAAACCTATATAAATCAAAATCACGCCGCAAAAATAACTTAAAAGCCTCTCCCCAAATAAATGTGTACTATGCTGTAAAGAACTCAGAACAGTCCCTAGGAGCCGTGGTGGGTAAAGAGGAAGAGCTGGCTATTTGATGCAGGAGGCCAGCTCTTAGGGTCTCTGCAGTCCAGGCTCTATTGAGCCTGAGTTGATAAAGCTCTGGACAGGGAAGTGGGAGGCGTGTGTGTGTGAGTGTGAGTGTACTGGTTCAAGCAAGCCAAACTCACAAAAGGATGGTTTATAAGCAGAAATGTCAATTTCTTCATCGACCAGAACAAGGGAATTAGAGAGGTATTTTATTAAATCTGAATTATTATTAAATTTACAATTATTATTAAATTTATTAAATCTAAAAGGTTGGTGGTTCAAGTCCACCCAGAGGCACCTCAGAAGGCCTGCTAATCTGCTTATGAAAATCAGCTGCTGAAGACTCCATGGAGCACAGTTCTCTTCTGACACCCATGGGGTTGCTATGAGTCAGAGTCAACTCCACAGCAACTGGTTTGGATTTTTTATTGTTGTTGTTTGTTTTCTATTAAATCTTAGAAAAACCTGAGGTGCTATCCCATTCTGCAAGAGTACACTGGTGGTGACCAGGGTACTTCCGGCCAACAAATCCAGTTCTCTGTCCCTGGGCAATACTAGGTAAAACTTGATGTATGTCTTATCCTTTGGTCTCTATATTTTTTGTTTTTTCATTTCTGACCCTAAAAATTTAAAAGGCGGAATATATAAAGCAAGAGTGAATTTAATGTAAAAATGGACTTTATAATAAACAAGTGTTTATGGAATGCCTACTGTGTACTTAACTAGTCTTCTTGCCCCATCTTTGTCTTTCTTTGTTTTTTAAAATCCTTGTTTTCCTTAAATCTATTTGCAACACAATGGCTAAAATAATATTTTAAAACTTAAGTCAGATCATGTTACTTCTTTGTTCGGAATCTTCCAGTGCTTCCCCACCTCACTCAAAGGAAAAGCCAAAGTCTTCACAGAATGCCTAACCAAGTTCCAAAAAAGGCCTTATATGCACCGGCCACCCTGACCTGTTTGCTGGGCCAAACACTTCTGCCTTGGGGCCTTTGCACTTGCAGTGCCCTCTGCCTGGAGTGCTCTTTCCCATCATAGCCATATCTCCTTTATGTCCTTACTCAAATGCCACCTTCCTGTGAAAACCTTCCCGACCCCTACTTAAAATTGTGACTTCCTCCCCACCCCCACACACTCCCTAGCCTCCTTCCTTGCTCTATTTTTTCTGTAACATTTCACCATCTAATTTGCTATGTATTTATTGCTTTATTTTGTTTATTATCTGTCTCACCCTACTCTCCTTGCAATATAAGCTCCACCAGACAGAGGTTTTGCCTGTTTTGTTCACTGCTGCACCCCTAGCTCCCGGCATGGTGATAGCACATAAATACTGTTCGAATGAATGAGTTCACAAATAATGCTAGGTGCTTTCACACAGGTTATCTCATTTACATCTTTTGATAGAAGTCTGCTTTCCATAATAATATATCACTAAGCAGTAGCCGTTATTATAATTATGTATGTTTATATTCAACAATTGCTGCTCCGTGAAGTTAAAAATGGACTGAAAGCATCTTTCTTCTCTTGAGCTGGAATTTGACAAACACTTTCTTTTAATGTGTGGATGTTCTTTAAAGGCATCTTACATAAGATTGAGAGTCAAAGGAAGAAGTTGTTTTTAACTTTTTGCTCAATATAAATGACACATATCTCTTCTGAAATAAAATACATTATGAATTCTCATATAAATTTAAATTGGCCTTTTCTAATTTTACCATTAATAGAGATCTCCTAGAACCCAAACATGAGGTTTAATTCTTAAATATATGTATCATATTTATGTCAGTGATTTATTTTCAATCTTTTTTTTTTTT
>NW_004443980.1:971215-995056 GCF_000243295.1 Trichechus manatus latirostris
TCAGGATTGTTGATTCTCTGTTTGGCTTAGTTTTTCGGATCTTTGTTGTGGAGGGACGGCGTGGTGTTTCTGCCTAGAGCGCCATCTTGCCGCTTAATTTTCAAACTCTTAAAAATGATTTTAAAATTTTCCAAATGGTGCATGACAGCAAAGTGTGGGCCTGGACAGTCCCTGCTCCTCTTGGCTGGAGATAAGGCTGTCTACTGAATCTCTGCTTTCTGTTATAGCTGATGACATAGAGAAGTGCTGGTAAGAACAAATGTCTGGTTCCAGGCTGGAGCCTAATTTAATAGTATGCTTGGAAAAGAAAAGTTGATGATTCCTTTCAAAATCCCTGGGGAGGGAGGGGTGACAGTAAACAATTTGGAAGGGGGCAAGAAAATCTAATATGAAACCATTGCAATAATCTTTACCACAAAAAAAGTCTTGTCCAAACGTAATTGAATGCTGATTTCTTCCCCAGAACCATTTTAGCTGAGGAAAGGCTGTTAGATTAAAAAATCTTTCCTTCTGTAGTGATTTGGGGAGTGGGAGGCCTCAACCACATTTATTTCTGATAATTTCAGATCATATGAAGTATTTGGATGAAAGATTACCCTGCAGTTTTCATAACTGCAGTTATTCTCCAAACATTATATATGATTGTAATTTCTTTAGGGACCACAACCCTAGACACATTTTTACTAGAGAAGGAAGAGAAGTTTTTTTCAAAATAGAAACTAAGATCCCATCAGCCATCTAAGTAGGTGGAGCAGACAGCTGCCACGGGCAAGACCCAAAAACCGCTCTCACCACCTGTAGATGCCAGAAGCTTTGAAAATCAGGAATTTGTTTCCTTGGATTAAGAGTTCCTCTTCGGCTGAAATGCTAATAGCCCTGCTCAGAATCATACACATTATACACTAATGGCAGTGGCTTCTCAGACACCATGTTTAAGACAGATTCTTTCAATGAGGTGGGAAGAAAATAAATGGATCAAGGCTATTTGAAGACGGGCTGTATGTGTGGGAGTCCCTGGGGAGCCTAAATGGTTGACAAGCTCAGCTGCTAACCAAAAGGTAGGAGGTTCAAGCCTACCCAGAGGAGGCTCAGAAGAAAGGCCTGGCAATCTAGTTCCAAAAAATCAGCCATTGAAAACCCTATGGAGCACATTTCTACTCTGACACACATGGGGTCGCTGTGAGTTGGACTCGACAACAACTCGTCTGTATGTATGATGGGGGTAGACAATGGGAGACACATTTGGAAGAGCATATCAAAGGTCACTAAAAGATGAGGTAAAGCAGAGAAGGGAATTTGAAACCTTTTTCTTCTGTAGGAACCATTTTTATCCATTCTTTCTGAAGCCTTCCTTCCCTGTGTACTGGAGGAACATAAGGCTAATATGGAATGTGGTCCCAGGAAAGCTAGAACACTTGTGTCTCAGGTGACCCTAAACCACATTCGGTTATCATGGCAGTTAATTCCTCTGTATTAACCAAAACCACTGGCTACCTTTGATCAATATCTATTGTTTCTCTGTAAAAATAGAATTCATTAGAATGTCTTTATCATTTTAAAAGATCTTCTATAAAATACTTCTAACTTGGGGCAATTAATCTTTCTCTCCCATAGTTTTATAAAGGAGTAAAATTGCTGCTGCTCCCTAAAAATGACTTGTCTTGCAGTAGTCTATTGTATTTTTGGACTACTGTTACTAGCTCCGTGGTTACTTCACTGAGATAACATGGAAATTTTATTTTAATTTCTCACCACTTATTTTTTTTAATGTAACTTTCAAAAACAATGTATTACCTAGGAAGGGGAAAAGAAGGTATTTTATAAAGTTTGGCTTATTATGTCATTTTAAAATGATGGTTTGTGGTAGAGTACACATATTTTGCTTCTTAAAGCTATGGTACTGCTGTTCAAAAACAGTCCTCTTGTAAAGATTACCAGGTTTTTCATCACCATTAATTTATTTACCATCTGTTGAGTACTGATTACGTAGCAGATACTGGTAGGTACAAAGGCTTCTGCACTGAGCTACACCATCATGACCTCAAGATGTTTAGCCTATTCAGTGGGAGGAGGCTGCTGAGAATATGATGGAGTCCCTGGGTGATGCAAACAATTAATGAGCTGGGCTGCTAACTGAAAGTTTGCAGATTTGAGTTCTCCCAGAGGCACCTCAGATGAAAGACCTGGAGATCTGCTTCTGAAAAATCAGCCACTGAAAACGCTGTGGAACACACGGGGTCGCCGTGAGTCACAATCGATTCAAAGGCAGCTAGTGGAAGAATGTGACAGATTGGATAGGAGCTGCAGAAGGTTTCTCACACATACAGGTACATCAGGAAAGGTTTTCCAGGGAGAAGTAACGCCTGAACTGAGAGCTTTGGAGAGTGTGAATAATAGTAGACATTAACCAGATGAAGAAGTGGTGGAGGAGTGTTCCCAGCAGAGGAAGAACAGCGTATGCAAAGAAACAATGGGGAAAAACCCACATTTTCCTACCCACTTTCACCTCTCTCAGACAGGCCCCAGTTCTTACTCATCCCTGGATCTCCAGTGTCTGTCAGGAGTATTGTAAAGTATTTGTTGAGCTTAAATGAAATAACTTGCAAAGACTTACTGCTGTTTTCTAGATGCTGGGGGCACAGCCGTAACCAAACCAGATGAAGCCCCGTTCTCCTGTGTTCTAGGGAGGTCCTGGTGTGAGCTCACACTTAATAGCACCCACCACCTGCCAGGCACAAGCTGTATGGACTCACTCATGTGATCTTCACAACAAGACTGTAAGTAGGTAGGATAATTATTATCCTAATTCTACTGTTGAACGCACAGAGAGGGGCTGAATATTACTGTTGAATGCACAGAGAAGTTTACTACTGTCTGTGCTTGCCCAGCTTGTAGGTGGTGGAGGTGGAATTCAAAGTTGGGGAGTCTTGGCTCCCAGAATCAGTCTGAACCTCAACATTAAGTCATTCAAGAATTTTAAAACATCTTTTCAGTCTTCCTTTTGGAAAATGAAATAAAAAGAAATGCTGACTATCCATTCCCCCTCCATCCCTTCTCTTTACTGATCTAAGATTTAATTATTTGGCATAAGTGGGATGAAGAGGAACAGGAAATATCCTTCTGTCCATCTGCTGACACCCTTCTCCCAACCACCAGACCCAAGGATTGAAAGAAAGAATTAAGAAATAAGAAAGAATTCTCATTTAGCTACAAAGGATCATAAACAAATGCATATACAATCTGTTGCTCCCCTCTTCACCCAGAATTTCCTCGGTGTTACCAACTATAAGACCAGCTACCCTCACATCATATCTTGGAGGAGGGAGAGGGAGTCTGCCACTGTCTTAAGAAGAGCACTGACAAAATGATCTTTTTAAAATATAGGAACTACTTTAAAAGTTTGTATAAATAAAATATATTTTTATTATTTGATTTGAGCATTACATTTTATAGGTACATAGTGTGTACTTCACCAAACTGGCAACTATGAAGGACTAAGTTCTGGAGTAGCATTTTATCTTGTCTAATTCAGAGAAAAAGATTCTAGAAGGAAATCCTACATATTCCTCCACCAAAATAGCCCTAATACTTTAAAATTACAGATTTTAATATAACAAAACTATAGGTGCTTTTTAAATAGAAAGGAAAACTACCCATAATTTTACTACCCGATTGGTTTATTCCTTGCATTGAAGGAATCTAAGCTGGAGTTTGATATGCTATTTAGAAAGTTACCTTAAAAAGGAAAGAGAGTTGCTAGCAGCCTTATGAAGGATAGATTGGAGAGAGACAAGGCTGGAGGCAGGAGACCTGTCTAGGCTGAAGATGGTGGTGCAATAGTTGAGGGATTGGAAGGGAAGGGACAAGTTCAAGAGATTTAAGAAAAAGATGTGATAGGAATTTACTTACTGAAAATAGATGACAAAAAGGGAGAATTCACATGAAGATTTAAGAATAATGTTCAGATTTGTGACTTGTGTAGTTGGGTGGATGATGGTATCTTCCAATGAGACAAGAGCCTAGGAGGAACAAGTGTGAAGGTAACATGAAGACTTGAGTTTAGAACATGTTGAATTTGATATGCTTGTGTGACCGCCAAGTACTAATATCCATAAGGGAGTTACTGTCCTACAGCTTAGAAGAGAAGTCTGGGATTTATAGACAGTTTGGGGAATCATCAGATTATAGGTGGAAATTAGAGTTATGGGCTTGGGTGGGATCACCAAGGGGGTAGGTGAAATGAAGAGGAAGGGCTAGGGCAGAACCCTAGTGTCTTAGCCTGGGTTCTCTAGAAAAGCAAAACCAGTAAAGCATATAAATATAGAGAGAGATTTATACTAAAGAAACAGCTCACACTATTGTAGAGGCTAGAACGTTCCAAGTCCATAGATCAGGGTAGAGGCCTCTCCGAATTCACACAGCCACAGAAGCTGGCCAGCCCAAGATCAGCAGGTCGGAGAACAGGGCTCCCACTCACAGGCTGTGATAGTCGACAAATTCCAAGATTGGCAGGCAAGACTGCAAGGTTTCTCCTGATTCACATAGCTGCAGGGGCTGGTGAACCCAAGATGAGCAAGTCAGAGAGCAGGGCTCCACTCACAGGCTGCAAAGATCGACGGATCCCAAGTTTGGCAAATAAGCTCAAGTCCCAAGAACCGGAGGTGAGATGACAGGAGGCAGCCACAGGATCCAGAGAGAGCAAAAAGCCAGAATGTCTGCTTATATTCAGATACAGGCCACACCCCCAATGAAACTCCCTTTCATCTGATTGGCTACTCACAGTATATTCAATCATGGGAGTGATCACATTAAAACACTGAAAATCACAGCCCAGCCAAGTTGACACACAATCTTAACCATCACAGTCCACTCCCTGTCAATTTGGCACATGTACACATCTCCTTAAACCATACTTAATCTCTGAATATAGACAATTAGAAAGTCATACTTGCGCCTAACATGATACAACTAACACTCGTACAATCGAAAACACACTAGCCCCATTTACATCTTATATTTTATAAGTGGAGGAAACAAAAATATTTGATGTACACATACAAAGCAGAAATACTCATAACAATTACAGTCCCATTTCTGCAACTGGTCATGTGGCTGTAACTGGTATTTAGAACTACCTTCTTCCACCACCCATTCTGTATTCCCTTTGCCCTCAGCAAGCATCTCGGCTGGTCATAGTTCTTTGCCTGGTGGGGTGACCCAAACTTTCATTCCTGAAGGGTCTGGGCCATTAGTAGTCATGTTGGAATTAGGTTGCTGTAGTTTTCCATTGACTTTAATCACAGGGCACGGTAGTACTAAGAGCCGCCCTAAGGAATCTCCTGCATTCCAGACATACTCTTCTTTACCTCCATTATGGAATATCAGTCAGATTTCCTCTTGGTAATCAGGATCAATCACACCAGTCAATATGATAACTCCCTTCTTTGCCTGTTGATCCAGAGGCATAAGGAGCCCAAAGTGGCCAGGTGGCATTCTTAGCTTCCAGTTCAATGGAATCCGTGATGTGTCTCCAGGTGGAAGTGTTCCTCCCTTTGGAACTAAGACCTCTAGGCCTGCAGAGCATAAGGTCATGGGGATAGGAAGCCAAAATCTTGTGAGTGGGTCACTGAGGGTGATAATGAGCGGTGCCACTCCCATTTCCACCCCTTGACTCCTGGACCCATGAATCCTGGCTATGGGAGAAACAGCACCATATATTGGATGCTGGTTTAGAGCATATACAGCCTCCTGGAGTACACTGCCCCAACCCTGCAAGGCATTGCCACCTAGCTGGCACTGTAATAGTGTCTTTAGAAGGCCATTCCATTGTTCTATCAAGCCAGATCCTTCAGGATGATGGGAAACATAGTAAGACCAGTGAATTCCATGAGCATGGGCCCACTGCCACACTTCATTTGCTGTGAAGTGAGTCCCTTCATCCAAGGCAATGCTGTGTGGGATACTGTGGAGGTGGATAAGGCATTCTGTAAGTCCATGGATGGTAGTTTTGGCAGAAGCATTGTGTGCAGGGAAGGCAAATCCACATCCAGAGTAAGTGTCTATTCCAGTAAGGACAAAACGCTGCCCTTTCCATGATGGAAGTGGTCCAATGTAATCAGCTTGCCACCAGGTTGCTGGCTGATCACCTCAAGAGACGGTGTCATATCGGGGACTCAGTGTTGGTCTTTGCTGCTGGCAGATTGGGCATTCATCAGTGGCTGTAGCCAAGTCAGCCTTGGTGAGTGGACATCCATGCTACTGGGCCCGTGCATAACCTCCATCCCTGCTACCACAGCCACTTTGTTCATGAGCCCATTGAACAATGATGGGAATAGCTGGGGAAAGAGGATGACTGGTTTCCAGAGAATGCATCATCCTATGCACTTGATTGTTAAAATCATCCTCTGCTGAGATCACCCTTTGGTGAGCATTCACTTGAAACACAAATATCTTCACTTCTTTGGCCCATTCAGACAGGTCTAGCCACATACCTCTTCCCCATAAATCCTTGTCTCCAATTTTCCAATCATGTTCTTTCCAAATCCGTGACCAACCAGCCAAACCACTGGCCACAGCCCATGAATCAGTATATAACTGCACATCTGGCCATTTCTCTTTCCAAGCAAAGTGAACGGCCAGGTGCACTGCTCAAAGTTCTGCCCATTGAGAGGATTTGCCTTCACCACTGTCCTTCACGGAGGTCCTGGAAAGGGGCTGTAGTGCCGCTGCTGTCCACTTTCAGGTGGTGCCTGCATATCGCACAGAACCATCTGTAAACCAGGCATGAGTTTTCTGTTCTTCAGTCAACTGATCATAAAGAACTCCCCATGAGGCCGTAGGTGCAGACTGGAAGATGGAAGGCAATGTGACAGGCGTAGAGACCATGGGCATTTGGGCCACTTCCTCATGCAACTTACTTGTGCCTTCAAGTCCTGCTCAGGCCCGGTCTCATATATACCATCTCCATTTAATGACGGAGTGCTGCTGTGCACATCCTACTTTATGACTCTGTGGGTCAGACAATGCCCAGTTCGTGATGGACAGTTCAGGATGCATAGTGACTTGGTGCCCCATGGTTAAGCATTCAGTCTCTACTAAGGCCCAGTAACAAGTCAAAAGTTGTTTCTCAAAAGGAGAGTAGTTATCTGCAGAGGATGGCAGAGCTTTGCTCGAAAATCCTAAAGGTCTGCACTGTGATTCACCAATAGAGGCCTGCCAAAGACTCCAAACAGCATCTCTATCTGCCACTGACACTTCAAGCACCATTGGATCAGCCAGATCATATGGCCCAAATGGCAGAGTGGGCTTGCACAGCAGCCTGAACCTGTTGCAGAGCTTTCTTTTGTTCTGGTCCCCACTCGAAACTAGAGGCGTTTTGAGTCCCTTGATAAATAGGCCGGAGTAGCACACCCAGATGAGGAATATGTTGCCTCCAAAATCCAAAAAGGCCCACTAGGCATTGTGCCTCCTTTTTAGTTGTGGGAGCACCCAGATGCAATAACTTATCCTTCATTTTAGAAGGAATGTCTCAACATGGCCCTCACCTCTGGACCCTTAGAAATTTCACTGAAGTGGAAGGTGCCTGAATTTTTGTGGGGTTAATTTCCCACCCTCTAGCATGCAAATGTTTTATCAATAAGTCCAGAGTCATTGACACTTCTTCCTTACTAGGTCCAATCAGCATAATGTCATCAATGTAATGGACCAGTGCGATGTCCTGTGGAAGGGAAAGGTGATCAAGGTCCCTGTGGACTAAATTATGACATAGAGCTGGAGAGTTAATGTAGCCCTGTGGTAGTCAAGTGAAGGTGTATTGCTGACCTTACCAGATGAAGGCAAACTGCTTCTGGTGGTCCTTTGAAACAGGTATGGAGAAAAGGGCATTCGCCAGATCAATAGCTGCATAGCAGGTACCAGGAGATGTGTTAATTTGCTCAAGCAGTGAAACTACATCTGGAACACCAGCTGCAATTGCAGTCACTACCTGGTTAAGTTTTTGATAATCTACTGTCATTCTCCAAGATCCATCTGTTGTTTGCACAGGCCAAATAGGCGAGTTGAATGGGGATATGGTGGGAATCACCACCCCTGCAAACTTCAAGTCCTTGATGGTGGCAGTAATCTCTGCAATCCCTCCAGGAATGTGATATTGGTTTTGGTTTACTATTTCCTAGGTAGGGTCAGTTTTAATGGCTTCCACTTGGCTTTTCCTACCATAATAGCCCTTACTCTATTTGTCAGGTATCCAATGTGGGGGTTCTTCCATTTGCTGAGTATATCTATTTCAATTATACATTCTCGAACTGGGGAAATCACTACAGGATGGGTCCAGGGACTCACTGGACCTACTATGAGACGGACATGAGCCAAGACTCCATTAATAACGTGACCTCCATACCCACTCCTGGTACCAAATTCTGTCTTAGTCATCTAGCGATGCTATAGCAGAAATACCACAAGTGGATGGCTTTAACAAAGAGAGGTTTATTCTCTCACAGTCTAGTAGGCTACAAGTCCAATTTCAGGGTTTCAGCTCCAGGGGAACCCTTTCTCCATTGGCTCGGAGGAAAGTTCATGTCATCAATCTTCCTTTGGTCTGGGAGCCTCTCTGCACAGGAACCTCAGTTCCAAAGGATGTGCTCTGCTCCCAGCACCACTTTCTTGGTGGTATGAGGTTCCCATGTGTCTCTGGTGGCTTCTCTCTTTTATATCTCAAAAGAGATTGGCTTAAGACATTATCCAATCTTGTACACCTCATCAGTGTAACTGCTGCTAGTCCATCTTATTAGATCATAGTGATTGAATTTACAACACATAAGGAAATCACATCAGATTACAAAATGGTACACAATCATACAATACTGGGAATCATGACCTAGCCACGTTGACAGATATTTTGGGGGGACACATAGAGAACATAAGCATTTAAAGGATTAGGAAGGGAAAATTGAGCAGAAATGACCAGAGAGGTAGGTGAGGACCCAAGAGAGAGTAACATCACAGATGCCAAAGAATAAGAGATGATTTAAGAAGGAGGTATGGTCACTGGTCAGTGGCAGAGACAGCATGTATAACAAAGAATTCTATATTGGATTGGGTGATACGGATGTCACCTTGCCTTCTGCTGGGGCAAGTTCACTATTAGAATGGGATGTAAACCCAGTTGAAGTCGGATGAGGAATGAATGGGAGGGGACTAAAAGCAATGGCCGTTTAAAAGACTGATTTTTGAAGACAGTTGTGAATGAGAAGAGAAAGCATATATAGAATATGGAAGGCCTTTTTTTCTTTTTACGGATTAAAAATCTAAGTATGTTCATTGGCTAAGGGAAGAAGGAAGTAGAGAGGGAGTGTGGGGAAATGAGTTCCTTTATGTGGCCTTTTGCCTTAGTTCTTTGGAAAAACAGATTGAGAAATTTTTCCCCTAAATCCTGAGGAGTTACATTTGCCCTACCCCAGAGGGTTTGTTACTTTTGTCCAAGTTGATTGACATTTCCTGGGTAAGCTGTAAACAACTTGACCTTTTGTCTGGCCCTGGGCTACAACCTGCCCTGTGATTAGTATGCACTTTGCAAGAATTGGCCAATATACCCATGCAAATGAAGTGGCTATGGGCTATGCAAATGAGGTGACTGTAGCCTGCTATGCAAATGAAGTATCTGTGGCTTACCCAGAGGAGATTGGTCAGTTTGTGGCCCTGCTGGGAGGGGCCATGCCTTGAAATTGACAAGGAGTTGTGTTTATATGCAGCCAGACCCACAGAGGGTTTTCAGACAGAAAGAAGCAAGAAGAGAAACAGAAGGAAGACAGAAGAGAGAGAAGAAGCAAAGAGAGAGAGGAGGCAAGGAACCTCCTAAAAGAGCTGTAATGTGGGTCAAAGGCTGTAACACTGAATACAGCAACAGGCCCGGAAGGGGCCCAGTGGCAGAGTTGGTAAAGACAGATAGCAGGCGAAAAGGAGCCTGTCCTGAGGGGGCCAGGAGGAGCCTGTCCTGAGCGAGAGAGAGAGACAGAGAGAGAGACAGAGAGAGAGAGAGGAGGCCTGCACAGCCAGGGGAGCTGAAAGAGCTGTCCTGTACTAAAGAAGGGAGATTTTGCCTACGTGTTTTCTGATTCTGATCTTGAGTTGTAGCCTGTTGATCTTGATCCTGAGTTGTACATTGTTGCTTTCTTAATAAACCACTTAACTGTAAGTATGGTACGTGAATTCTATGTGGCCATTGCAATGGATTGTCAAACACAGAAGAGGAGTAGAGAGTGCCGTGGAAGAGACAGCTAGTGTCAGAATTGGTTAAAAAGGTTGGAGAGTGGAGGTATGTCTGACCTCTACCTCATAGGAATCAGCTTTGGGATGATCCCAGTCATTATCCCCCCTGAAGTTATACAGGTTCTGATGCTACTACTACTACCACCATTTCACAAGGAGGAGTTGAAAGTACAGCACAGAGTGGATAAAAGAAGACTAAAGCTCCAAAGAAAATAAGGCGGCATGATATCCACATCATAAGTAAGGAGCAGCCTTGGTCAAGTGATGGAACACCCTCTCAAGTGAGATGTGATGGAAGTGGGGAATGATAGGTGAAAATGAAGACTAGTCTGTGTTTGGGAAGAGGGAGGGCAAGAGATTTCTGGGCTTCTCATCAGATGGTGCCTTTTTCTCTGTGAAATAATCATGAAGGTACTTGGTAAGAGTGAGAGAGGAATTTGTGAGGAAGGGTCATGAGAAGAGTGGTAAAGATTTGAAGGGTGGAGGTGGCTGTTGAAAGACATGAAGAATGACTGCCCAGCATTGTGAAGGCTCTGACTGTGGTTGGAGGTTATAAATATATATGTGTGCTAACTTGTAGTGGATGCACCTTTTGGCTGGTTATAGGGTCAAGGAAGACCAGGCTGGAGTTATGACTAGATTGACCCAGGCGGTACAGCCATAAGGCTTTAAAGGCTCTCAGTGAAGCAGAGAATTGTCTAAGGTCACACAGCTAACAGGAGCAGAGCAAGGATTTGAACGTAAGGTAGACCAGCTTGAAAACCTTAGCTGAACTGTAAGGCTAGGGTGTTGAGTAGGTAATTTATATGAAGAGGGAAATTTCCTAGGTTAATAGCAGGCCTTGGAATGAACACAAAGCCTAAGATCCAGATGCCAAAATTCTTGATGGATGTTGCATAGTTAAATACTTAATAAAATTTGCTGTTTTACTGTTGAATTAGGCTCTTAATCAAACATCACCTTTTCTTCAATCATGTTGAAGATTCTCTTAAAGCACTATTTTCATTTTAAAAATTAAAGTGATCTGTAGAGAAGTTAGGAGGAGACATATAATGAAAATATTATATTGCCTACCATCTTTAAAATTAATTTTGTCTTTGTACATAAGAATTTTATGCATGTGTGGGGTTGAGATTAAGGGTGGTGGAGGCCAAGTAAAATTGGCAGTAAACTGTGAGTGAGGAGACTTGGAGTGGAAGATAAACCTGGGGAAATTTGTAGAAATTGATGTAAATTTTGAGTGTTCCTTACTTTTTCCCCATGTAGCAGTTTCTGTCAAGTGATAATGGGGTAGAAAAATGTCTTCTCCAAAGATCTCTCCCAAAAGCTTTTGATAAAAAATCCATACATATCTCCTAGTTAGTAATAGATTAAAAGCAAAGTGGTAAAATGGTAGGGTGCCACGATTGACAAGACTTCAAAGGGTAGGTAATCTAGGCCACTTTCCTATGTCATAGGGACAAATTAGATAGAGAACGTGTTTACTTTCCAGGGTCAACTGGTAACTCAACAGCACTGCCAGAAAGCTAGACATTTTTGGCCAATGATAAGTGTGATTTTTAAGGTTGTGTGTCAACTTGTCTGGGCCATGATCCTCAGTGGTTTGGAAGTTATGATGTAGTTTGGCAGTCATATAATGATGTATTCACCTCCATGATGAGATCTGATATAATGTGATCACCTCCATGATGGGATCTGCTGTGAGTAGCCAATAAGTTGAAAGGGATTTTCCTTGGGGGTGTGGCCTGCATCCAATATAGGTGGACTTTCTGGCAAGGCTCCAGGGCTTTTTCTGTCTCTGGATCCTGCAGCTGGCTCCTGTTCATGTGACTTCTGGTTCCTGGAATTTGAACTAGCAGCTTACCTGCTGTCTTGTCTGCTGATCTTGGGATTCATCAGCCTCCACAGCCTGTGAGCCAGAGGCCTGCTGTCTGACCTGCTGATCTTGGGTTCACCAGCCCCTGTGCTACATAAGTCAGGAGAATTCTCTAGCCTGACCAAAGAACTTGGGACTTTCCAGCTTCTAAAGCTGCATGAGCCATTTCCTTGATATAAATCTCTCTCTATATATATTTATACACTTTACTGGTTTAGCTTCTCTAGAGAACCCAGCCTAAGAGAGTAGGTTTTCCAGAGCAGGTTATAAATAGTTCCTCCCACTGTACATGGAGTCAGTTAAAAAAAAAAAAAGAACCACACTTCACCACACCACAACACACCACACCTCACCATGCAACACCACAAAATACCTCACCACACCAACCTTACCACACCACACTCACCACACTACATCATACCAAACTCACCAGATCACATCTCACCTCACAACACCTCACCAAACCTTACCTCTCCACACCACACAACACTTCACCATACCTCACCACACAACACCATATAACACCAACATTTTACTACACCACAAAACACCATACCTTGCCCCTCCACACCCTATCCCACCATAGGGAGAAGGCAGCCTGAATGCTGAGATGAACACTTTGAAGAGTGAGTTCAGTAGCACTTAGGCAAGTGGTGGAGCCAGCAGTCAAGAAGAGAGCAGAAGCAGTAACAATAACACTGTTTAACACAGGGCACAAAATATGCCATTATAGAAAAAGATGAAGGACAAAGTGTATACTAGCGGGAATACACAGGAGGGAAGGACTAAAAGCAGAATCTATACAACAGGAAAGCAAGGGAAAACAGCAAGACAAAGTGAACTTGTAAAGAACTTTATCTTAAGGTCAAGAATGCCCTGGTGCTAGTGGCAGTAACTGACAATGTGCCTCTTTCAGAGGTTCTCTACCAGGCACCTACTAAGAATAGGGTGAATACAAGTACTGCAATGAGTTTAACAGTATCTACATCCAAAAAGTATTATAAAAAGATAAAACAAGATACAAAGAACTTGGGACTTTAAATAGTGGAGTCTTACATCAGAATTAGTTGAATATACAGGTAGTCCCCGACTTGTAACGTATTCCAGTCATGATGCACTGCATTTACAACTGTCCGTTTTTTGTTTTGGTACATCTTTTCATTAGTAATACGTACTACATATAATGTTGCAGTGCGCAATTTGCTGATGTTATCATTCTCAGATGTTCAATTTTATGAGTTACTGTTCAAAACACTTTTGTATAGCAGGCTACGGCCTGGTCTACAACGAAGTTGGAGTTGGTGTTGGAAGTCATAACTGATGGAAAGTTGGGCAATATTCACCTCTAACGACGTACAACAATGGAACTACACATGCGCCCGACAGCCATCATGACTTCAACTTCATTGTTACAACACTGATGCTGACTTCATTGTAGACCAGGCCTATAGCATGATCTTATTCAGCATTTCATACCATAAGAAGTATCAGTTATGAATCTGAAGCCATGTTGTTCAAGTTTCTTTAATTGTAACACTTGCACTACTTATGCCCTCAACAATATGTCTAGCAAAAGAAGTCATGCCACTGAAAGTTCTAATTCAAAAAAGAAGGTGAGGAAAGCTCTAGACATGAATATAAAGATGAAGATCATTAAAGCCTATGATAATGAAAAGAAAGTGGGCGAAGTAGCACGTGAGGAATGACTGTCTCATTTGACGATTTTGACAATCACTAAAGATAAGACTAGGATCTTGGAGACAGTTAAAGGAGTGACTGGCATAAAATTGACAATTCTAATGAAGAAGAGGCAAAGGCCAATCCACTAGATGAAGCTGTTGATGATTTGGACAGAAGAGCAAATCCAGAAGAGAATTCCTATGAGTTTACTGATGATTCAAATAAAGCATGCAGTCTTTTTGAAAACCTGAAGGAATAGCAAGGAGAAGACTACTGTGAGTACTTCAATGCCACCAAGGGCTGATTTCATCATTTTAAACACAGATTTGACTTACATAATGTGAGTATAACTGGAGAAGCAGAAGCGCTGATGTTGAAACTGAGGAAGAGGAAGGAGAGAAGTTGTCAAAAGAATTTTACAGTGAAAGGATTAGCTGAAGTTTTTTCTAAACTGAATCAGGGGCTTGAAAATATGGATCCAAATGCTGATCACTTTGGTAAAGTTGATAGGCAGTTTCGAGAAACAGTGAGATGTTACTGAGAAATATATGAAGAAAAAAAGAAAAGGACCATACAGACAACTCTCACTAATTTTCTGACTAGAAATGTCATCCCCATTCCCAGATGATCCAGAACCTTCCACAGGTGGAGTTATTACTGCAACTGACAAAATGCCAACGTCATCCAACTTTTTCTCCATTGGAGTAAATTTTTATGATTTGTGGGTTATTTTTGTATGCACGTATATATTAAAATATATCTGTAAGTTTATATGTAATGTTTCCAATCCCCAAAGACAAATGAAGATCAGATTTATAAAGATACTGATAAAAAAGGCAATAATAATGAAAAGTAAAAAAAAAAAATTATGTATTTGACTTTATGTCAGAACTGACTTATGACAGAGTCATCAGAACGGAACCCTGTTGTAAGTTGGGGACTACCTATATTTCATTTAGTTGATTGGTTATAACTCTTCCCATATTATCTTTATTAAATTGCTTTAAAGGAGTCCCTTCTTCCTTTTAAAATTCACCATTTAAGAACACTAACATAGTATTGCTTGATTCTAAAATATCTGATTCTAGATGCATTCTATCAACCATCTTTGAGATCATTGCCCTGTTTCCCAGATGGAGATGAGATATTTCTGAGTGGATTTACCTGTGCTCTTGTGAACCTTGACAGAGAGTAAAAAGGGGCAGGAAGTTGTTGAATTAAACTCAGAATAGGGATGATTTACAACAGTATCTTCTTCTATCAAGTGAATATTTGGGAGAAGGGGTGTGTGGGAATGAATCTCATGTTGCCAAATTAGTAACTGATACAGGAAACTGAATCCAAGTCATTGAATTTAATTCCACATTCTTATTAGTTGATATTAATTATAATTGTTAGAATACCAATCAAGATTGAGTGCTTACTGTGACAATTCTCATAGACTTTCTGAGATATAAGTTACTTTGTAGATCTTTGTCCAACCTTTCCTTGTAAAGGAAGCTGAGAGAGGTGACTTACCATGGTGTCAGAAGAAAGACCAAAACCCAGGCTTCAAATATTGGTATTTGACATTGCTGTGGCTGGGTTCCCCTAGAATTCAGACTCTAAAGCAGAGATTTGCACTGACCCTTGCAGGAAATGCATTGGGAGTGCCCTGGGGATCAACATTAATGGGGGAGTGAAAGACACTTGGGCAAGGAGAAGAGGTGAACTGTGATGTCATTACAACAAAGGCCAAATCGGTCCCACAGGATGCTCTGGGGCTGGGATGGTCTTTCTGAGTTATCCTGCTTCAAGGCAATGGCCTCGGACCTCTATTGTTGTTGTTAGCTGACATATAGGCAGAGCCTACTCATGGTGACCCCATGCACAATGGACGAAAATCTGCCCAATCCTGTATCATCCCCATGATCAGTTGTGGATTGGACTGTTGTGATCCATAGGGTTTTCATTGGCTGTTTTTTGGAAGCAGATCACCAGGCCATTCTTCCTAGCCCATCTTAGTCTGGAAGCAGGCATGGATTAACCAGTAAGCAAGGTACTCACAGGCTCACACAATTAAGCCCATGTGCATCTTGCTTATTGAGTAATCTGCCTCTGTCTGGAAGCTCTACTGAAACCTGCTCAGCATCATAGCAACACACAAGCTTCCACTGACAGATGGACGGTGTCTGGGCATGAGATGCATTGGCTAGGAATTGAACTCAGGTCTCACATATGGGCGGGGAGAATTCTACCACCTAACCTCTAGGCCCTCTATTATCCCTTCCTTAATCGACCAGTATTGGGTGCAGGCTACTTCCAGGGAGGTGGCATGAAGTTGGCCAAGGTCACAGTCTGGCTGAGGGCAATTCTGGGACAGGAATTAGCTGAGGGCTGTCAATCACCATCACCTTCAGCAGCTGGGTACTGAGCACCTCAGCCCTGAAGAAGAGCACATCACAGCATCCACTACAGTACTGAACACTATCTTGGTAACGATTTCTTCATACATGTACACTTCATTTCTCCCACTAGTTAAGAAGACATTTGCTGGCAGATCCCCTATTTATACTGGGTTCAAAAGAAGTATAATATGTAGTATGCTGGTAAAATTCTATCAGGAACTCAATAATATTTACTGATAGATAAGCATTACAGAAAACAATCATAATATTAGCTGTGGTTTAAAGATGGTAATTTCTATAATGACATTTTTTCCCTGGATTAAAGCTGTAATTGCAAATTAGGAATATGATTCATCACATTAAATGTGTCATAATCTTAATGTTAACATTAGAAAATCTCTTTGCTTTTTGACTGTCTGTTAACCTACATCACTGGGGGAAAAAAATTAGAAACCAACATGTTATGTGCAGATAAAAGAACATGAGGGTAAACCTGAAGATACAAGTTCCATGAAAGGTTTCCCTGTTGTCCTAATTAATTGCACAGAAGCCTAAGAGGGAAAAACCCTGCTAACTTTTAAGTTAGTTTGATATCCTTTTTCATCTGTATCACCAAGGGGTTTAAAGTGAATGAATCAATATCCCTGAAGCATTCACTTAAAAATGTTAAAACTTTTATCTTCCTAACAGTTTCTTTTATCATTAAGAAATAGGATTAGAGAAAATCTTCACATTTAAAGTAGAATGAAGACTTGAAGTCAGAGGGATATAATACTAAAATATAAGACACTGTATGTCACTTATTAAAAATGGAAGTTTGTACTGAATAACTCAAGTGTTCTCATCCCATCTGGAAGATGACTTGTGCCAAAGGTATATTTAAAAAAACTGATTGTCCTGGAGCTAGTTCTGGCTCCTGGCAACCCATGTGTGTCAGAATAGAACTGTGCTCCACAGGGTTTTCAGTGGTTGATTTTTCTGAAGATGATCACCAGGCCTTTCTTCTGAGGTGCTTCTGGGTGGACTCTAACCTCTAACCTTTTTGTTAGCAGCTGAGTGTGTTAATCATTTGCACCACCCAGGGTCTCCAAAAGTATACTTAATGGAGTTATAAACTACTGTTTGTGTGCACAAAATCTAAGTTTAGATTTAAGGAAAAAAAAATCCACACGTTTTAACAAGTGCTGAAACAAGAAGCACCTTTCAGAATAACAGTAACAGGGGAGGTGGGGCCAAGATGGCAGAGTAGTCAGATGCTTCCTGTAGTCCCTCTTACTACGAAGACCTGAAAAAACAAGTGAATCGATTATATATGACAATCTAAGAGCCCTGAACATCAAAGGCAAAGTTGAGAAGTCGGACTGAGTGGCAAGAGGAGGAGTGATGATTCGGAAGCAGCAAGGAGTTGACAGACCTGACCTGGCAGGAGCTGGTGGCCTTCAGGCTGGATTGGCTCCCGTGTGCAGTGAGGCAAGCAGTGGCACTCAGGAGGCATTTTCCACATCGGGAAAGACCCAGCAACAGAGAGCCTACTCGGGCAACCAGAACTAGTGAAAAGCAGCGCAATTGGCAAAAGATAAGTACTTGAGTCTGACTTATCAGGCAGATCAGAAAACATCTCCTTTGGGAAAAACCTCTCTCCCATTTACCTGCCCCCACCCCACTCAGCATCAGCCCCTCAGGCTGCCTTCAGCCATTGCCGAGTCCCCTGGGCTGAAAGTAGGACCCGTCATGTGCTCTGAGCCATTCTCCTGGCCTTGGAGAGGGAATAAATTAACAAAAAGGAAAATATAATCTGCAGGCTCCCCTAAACCAGGAACTCAGGGTAGGCACATCTCCTTGCCTAGGCACGGCATAAGGGGTCCATGGACTTTGAATGCCTTTCACCCCTGCATCGACCTGTGTGGGCCCATTTCAACAGCATAGGCCCTCATTGCCAAAGTACAACAGGGTATATACCTGAAGCCTAACTTCAACAGTATCAGCTATATGGTGGAGTGGCAGTTCATGACATTTGACACTGCTCTGCCCATTAAGCAGGATCCTCACCTACCCACATCAGGGGCCTGAGGACTGGTGGCTCCAACCACATCACCTAGTCACTTGAGACAGGGTCCAAAAATAAGTGGTGCCTCCCAGATCTTACAGCCAACAGCACTGGGTGCTTATAGTCCAGCTGCAAAACCCTCTTACCTACGCACTCTAGGGAACAGGGACATGCTTTCCTTTCAGACACTCAGGGGCAGCCATCGGCCTAGTGCCTTGCTCAGCACATGACCCACAACTGCAGCCAGATACCTGTGCCTACTCCAATCACACATACATATCTAGGACTGTAGGTGAGAGCCTGCACCACACACTTGGTGACTGACTACCTGGACACCTGAGCTGAATTCATACAAGAAAAGTAAACAGACTCCTGGGCTCACATACCTAGTAACAGATCTAACCACCTGGTAACAGAGCTTCAAAGGTGCCATTAATCAAACTAGATCACACAAACAGCCTATTTGGGCATATCAAAACAAAACAAAACAAGAAGCGAGGACACAGTAAGCAAACATAAAATAAATAAATATAATAACTTATTGATGGCTCGGAGACAACAGTCAATATCAAACCATATAAAAAGGCAGATCATGATGGCTTCAGCAAGCTCCCAAAATAAAGAATCAAGAAATTTTCCAGAGGAAGAGAATTTCTTGGAATTACTGGAGGTAGAATGCAAAAGATTAATATACAGAACTCTTCAAGAGATCAGGAAGGAGATCATACAAAATGCAGAACACACCAAGGACCACACGAGAAAAGCAGTAGAGGAACTTATGAAGATTAGAGAAGAGCATAATGACAAATTTAACAGGCTGCAAGAATCCATAGAGAGACAACAATCAGAAATCCAGATTAACAATAAAATTTCAGAATTAGACAACTCAATAGAAAGTCATTGGAACAGAACTGAGATTGAAGATAAAGCACTTGACATCAACTTATTTGAAGAAACATGAGATAAAAGGATTTAAAAGAAAAAAGAAACTCTAAGAATTATGTGGGACTCTATCAAGAGGAATAACCTACAAATGATTGGAATAACAGAACAGAATGGATAACAGAAAATACAGAGAGAATTGTTAAAGATTTGTTGGCATAAAATTTCCTTGATATCATGAAAGATAAGAAGATATCTATCTAAGATGCTCATTGAACCCCACATAAGGCAGATCCCAAAAGAAAGTCACCAAGACATATTATAATCAAACTTGCCAAAACCAAAGATAAAGAGAGAATTTTAAGAGCAGCTAGGGATAAAAGAAAAGTCATCCACAAAGGAGAGTCAATAAGAGTAAACTCTGACTACACAGCAGAAACCATGGAGGCAAGAAGGCAATAGGATGACATATATAAAGCCTTGGAGGAAAAAAACTACCAGCCAAGAATTATATATCCAGCTAAATTGTCTCTCAAATATGATGGTGAAATTAGGGCATTTGCTGAATTTGCAAAAACCAAGCCAAAATTACAGGAAATACTAAAGGGAGTCCTCTGGTTAGAAAATCAATAACATCAGATAACAACCCAAGACTAGAAGACAGGACAGAGCAACCAGATATCAACCCAGATAGGGAAGTCACAAAAATAAATCAAAGCTAAAACACTGAAAATAGGGGAACAGATGTAAATATGTAAAAGATGACAACATTGAAACAAAAAAGAGGGACTAAAAAATGTAGTCATAGATCTTTCATATGGAGAGGAAGACAAGACGATATAAAGAAATAAAAGATTGGTTTAAACTTAGAAAAATAGGGGTAAATATTAAGGTAAACACAAAGGAAACTAACAATCCTACACATCAAAATAAAAAACAAGAAAAATACAAAGACACAGCAAATACAAAAAGAACAACAATAAAAAAGATGAAAATACATAAAGAAAAATGACTCAGCACAGAAAATTAAGCGGAACAAAGAAACTGTCAACCACACACAAAAAAGACATTAAAATGACAGCACTAAACTCATACCTATCAATAATTATGCTGAATGTAATTAGACTAAATGCACCAATAAAGAGACAGAGAGAGGCAGAATGGATTAAAAAAACACAATCCATCTATATGCTGCCTACAAGAGACACACCTTAGACTTAAACACACAAACAAACTAAAACTCAAAGGATGGAAAAGAATATATCAAGAAAACAACATTCAAAAAAGAGCAGGAGTGGCAATATTAATCTCTGACGAAATAGACTTTAAAGTAAAATCCACCACAAAGAAGGAAGGACACTATATAATGATTAAAAGGTCAATACACCAGGAGGACAAAATCATAGTAAGTATTTATGCACCTATTGACAGGGCTCCAAAATACATAAAACAAACTCTAATAGCATTGAAAAGAGAGATATTCAGCTCCACAATAATGATAGGAGACTTGAACACACCACTTTCAGTGAAGGACAGAACATCCAGGAAGAAGCTCAGCAAAGACACGAAAGATCTAAATGCTACAAAAAAACAACTTGATCTTATAGATGTATACCGAACACTCTACCCAACAGCAGCCAAGTATATTTTCTTTTCCAATGCACATAGAACATACTCCAGAATAGACCACATATTAGGCCATAAAGCAAGCCTGAACAGAATCCAAAGCATTGAAATATTACAAAGCATCTTTTCTAACCATAGAGCCATAAAAGTAGAAATCAACGACAGAAAAAGCAAGAAAAAAAAAAATCAAACACATGGAAACTGAACAACACTTTGCTCAAAAACTACTGGGTTATAGAATAAATTAAGGATAAAATAAAGAAATTCACAGAATCAAACGGGAATGAAAACACATTCTACCAGAACCTTTGGGACACAGCAAAAGCAGTGCTCAGAGGTCAGTTTATAGCAATAAATGCACATATCCAAAAAGAAGAAAGGGCCGAAATCAAAACATTAACCTGACAACTGGAACAAGTAGAGACAGCAACAAAGGAGCCTTCTGGTGCCAGAAGAAAGGAAATAATAAGAATTAGAGCAGAATTAAATGAAATAGAGAATAAAAAACAGTTGAAAGAGTTAACAAGACCAAAAACTGGTTCTTTGAAAATACCAACAAAATTGCTAAACCGCTGGCCAAACTGACAAAAGAAAAACAGGAGACGAAGCAAATACCCCATATAAGAAATGAGATGGGTGATATCACAACAGACCCAACTGAAATTAAAAGAATCATAACAGAATACTACGAAAAATTGTACTCTAACAAATTTGAAAACCTAGAGGAAATGGACAAATTTCTTGAAACTCACTACCTACCTAAACTAACACAAACAGAGGTAGAACAACCAAATTAACCTATAACAAAAGAAGAGATTGAAAAGGTAATTAAAAAACTCCCAACAAAAAAAAGCCCTGGCCCTGATGGTTTCACTGGAGAATTCTACCAAACTTTCAGAGAAGAGTTAACACCACTACTACTAAAGGTATTTCAGAGCATAGAAAAGGATGGAATACTCCCAAACTCATTCTATGAAGCCAGCATAACCCTGACACCAAAACCAGGTAAAGACACCACAAAAAAAGAAAATTAAAGACCAATATCCCTTATGAACATTGATGCAAAAATCCTCAAGAAAATTCTAGCCAGTAAAGTTTATGTAAGATCCATGGACACATCCAAACTTCCTGAGGGACCGAGTGCCTGGGTGGAGGCTGTGGGGACCATGGTCTCAGGGAACATCTAGCTGCATTGGCATAACATAGTTTATAAAGAAAATGTTCTACATTCTACCTTGGTGAGTAGTATCTGGGGTCTTAAAAGCCTGTGATCAGCCATCTAAGATACTCCACTGGTCTCACCCCTTCAGGAGCAAGGGAGAATGAAGAAAACAAGATACATGGGAAAGATTAGTCCAAAGGACTAAGGGACCACAGCTACCACAGCGTCCACTAGACTAAGTCCTGTACAACTAGATGGTGCCTGGCTACCACCACTGACTGCTCTGACTGGAATCACAACAGAGGGTCCCTGACAGAGCTGGAGAAAAATGTAGAACAAAATTCTAACTCACAAAAAAAGACCAGACCTACTGGCCTGACAGAGACTGGAGAAACCCCGAGAGTATGGCCTCTGAACACCCTTTTAGCTCAGTAATGAAGTCACTCCCGAGGCTCACCCTTCAGCCAAAGATTAAACAGCCCCATAAAACAAAACGAGACTAATAGGGCACAACAGTCCAGGGCCAAGGACTAGAAGGTAGGAGGGGTCAGGAAAACTGGTAATAGGGAACCCAAGGTGGACAAGGGATAGTGTTGACATGTTGTGGGGTTTTTAACCAATGTCATAAAACCATATGTGTACTAACTATTTAATGATTAACTATTTGTTCTGTAAACCTTCATCTAAAGTACAATAAAAAAATTTTAAAAAATTCTAGCCAATTAGAATTCAACAACATATCAAAAAAATAATTCAATATGACCAAGTGGGATTTATACTAGGTATGCAGGGATGGTTCAACATTAGAAAAACAATCAGTGTAATCCATCACATAAATAAAACAAAAGACCAGAATGACATGATCTTATCAATTGATGCAGAAAAGGCATTTGACAAAGTCCAACACTCATTCATGATAAAAACTCTCAGCAAAATAGGAATAGAAGAGAAATTCCTCAACATAATTAAGGGCATTTGTACAAAGCCAACAGCCAACATCATCCTAAATGGAGAGACTTTGAAAGCATTCCCCTTGAGAATGGGTACCAGACAAGGATGCCCTTTATCACCACTCTTATTCAACATTGTGCTGGAGGTCCTACCCAGAGCAATCACGCTAGAAAAAGAAATAAAGGACATCCAAATTGGTAAGGAAGAAGTCAAAGTATCTCTATATGCAGATGATATGATCACAGAAAACCCTAAATAATCTTCAAGAAAACTACTGGAACTAATAGAAGATTTCAGCAAAGTATCAGGATACAAGATCAACATACAAAAATCAGTTGGATTCCTCTGTGCCAACAAAGAGAAATTCGACAAGGAAATGACCAAATCAACATCATTTACAATAGCCCCCTAGAAGATAAAATACTTAGGGATAAATCTAACCAGAGACATAAAAGACCTATACAATGAAAACTACAAGACACTACTGCAAGAAACCAACAGAGATCTGCATAAGTGGAAAAATATACTTTGCTCATGGATAGAAAGACTCAACATTGTGAAAATCTCAGTTCTACCCAAAGCGATCCACAGATACAATGCAATCCCAATCTAAATTCCACCGGCATTTTTTAATGAGATGGAGAAACAAATCACCAACTTCTTTTGGAAAGGGAAGAGGCCCCGGATAAGTAAAGCATTACTCAAGAAGAATATCAAAGTAGGAGGCCTCATACTACCTGATTTTAGAACCTATTATACTGCCACTGTAGTCAAAATGGTCTGGTACTGGTACGACAACAGATATATAGACCAGTGGAACAGAACTGAGAATCCAGACATAAATTCATCCACCTATGAGCAGTTGATATTTGACAAAATCCCAAAGTCCGTTGATTGAGGAAAGGACAGTCTCTTTAACAAATGGTGCTGGCATAACTAGATATCCATCTGCAAAAAACTGAAA
>NW_004443980.1:996321-1016037 GCF_000243295.1 Trichechus manatus latirostris
GCCATCTAAGATGCATCAATTGGTCCCAACCACCTGGAGTAAAGGAGAATGAAGAACACCAAAGACACAAGGAAAGTATTAGCCCAAGAGACAGAAAGGTCCACATAAACTGGAGACTTCATAAGCCTGAGACCAGAAGAACTAGCTGGTGCTTGGCTACCAACACTGACCGCCCTGACAGGGAACACAACAGAGATTCCCTGACGGAGCAGGTGAAAAGTAGAGCGCAGAACTCAAATTCTAGTAGAAAGACCAGACTTCATGGTTTGACTGAGACTGGAGGGACCCTGGAAAACATGGCCCCCAGACTCTCTGTTAGCCCAAAACTAAAACCATTCCTGAGTCCAACTCTTGAGACAAAGATTAAACTGGACTATGAGACATAAAATGATACTTGTGAAGAGTGTGTTTCTTAGCTTAAGTAGATAACGTGAGACTAAATGGGCAGCTCCTGTCTGGAGGTGAGATGAGAAGGCGGAGAGGGTCAGGAGCTGATTGAAAGGACACGGGAAATGAGGGGTGGAAAGGAGGAGTGTGCTGTCACAGTATAGGGAGAGCAACTAGGGTCACATAACAATATATTCAAAATTTTTCTATGAGAGACTAACTTGAATTGTAAACTTTCACTTAAAGCACAATAAAAAATAAATAAAAGAATAACAGTAACAATAGAAGAATCCAAACATCACAAACAGCATTGAGAACTGTAATGAAAGGCTTTTTGTGTCTCTGAAGCATCTCTTCAGCAGGCCCAGCTGCAGCTGTTAACATTTCAGGCATGTTCTAAAGGGGCAGATGTGCCAAAGGGTGGTGGTGCCCGCTTCACAAGGGGCAGGATATCTTTTCTCAGTTAGAGGCCTGAAAGAGCTTCCTCCGATGCTCTGAAACCCAGGCAGTCTTGGCTGTCTCAGGGCTAACGGTGTGACGGAGAGGCTTTCTCTTCTAGCCCATGGCTTCTCCAAACACCAAATAATCAACTAATGGAAGCCTCGTCTGGGTCTTAATTAAAATTTTTTTTTAATTAAAGAAAAATTAAGACTGAGGCATTTAGTCATTTTATTGTGACTTTTGTTTTAAATTTTTTTAAAAAGTCCTTGGGTGGCACAAATGGTTAACACAACACAAAGGTTGGAGGTTCAAGTCCACCTAGAGGCACCTGGGAAGAAAGTCCTGGTGATTTTCTTCTGAAAAATCAGCCATTGAAAATGCTAAGGAGCACAGTTCTACTCTGACACACATGAGGTCGCCATGCGTTAGAATCGACTGGATGGCAACTGGCTTATTCTCAGCAGAGCTGGTTGGTGAGGCAGTCAGTGTGGTGTGGCTTTGGGCCAAAGGGGCCTGTGAGCTGTAGCACACCTCAGTGCACCCAGCCACGGCCTCATCCTTGTCTCCCCCAGCCTTCAATCTCACCATTACGACTAACTTCTGGCTTAGATCATATAGGTTTTTCTCTAATCAGCCATTGCGAAAATGGCCGTTTTGTCAGATGGGAAGGAAACTCCCTGAGTCTCTACAGACTATTAGGACTACGTCAAGAACTACTTTATCAAGGGCTAATTAGGAGGCAAAGTAGTTTGCCTGGGGCTGCAGGGGAGAATTAACTGTAAATGAGCGTGAGGGATCTTAATGGGGTGATGGGAATGGTCTAAAACAAATTTAGGGGTGTGGGCGCACCACTTGATAAATTTCCTAAAAGAAATTGCATTGTGCACCTGAAATAGGTGAATTATATGATCTGTAAAATAGACATTAAAGTTGTTGTTGTTATTAGATATCTGCTGTTGAGTTGATTTTCAGCTCAAAGCAACCCCATGTGACAGAGTAGAACTGCCCCACTGGATTATTATTATTATTTTTTAATCTTACGGTGTAATCAGAATCTGATTTTTTTAATATACAATTTATTTTATACCTTTTTGTTGTTGCTGAGAATATACACAGCAAAAACATACACCAATTCAAGTTTCTACGTGTACAATTCAGTGACATTGATTGTATTTGAGTTGTGCAACTATTCTCACACTTCATTTCTGAGTTGTTCCTCCCCCATTAACAAAAACTCACTGCCCCCTAAGCTTCCTATCCAATCTTTTGAGTTGCTGTTGTTGATCCCATGCGTATAGTTCTTCAAAGAACATAATGCTGAAAGCAGACATTCTCTACTAGTTAAACTAAACTCTTTTGTTTTGTTTTTAAAATATGCTTTTATTCACATTTTATATAAGATTAAGAAAATAGCAATTGTCCATATCAGTGGGGGAGGGGTGCTGATGGAGATGAAGAGGACTGAACTTTAGGCTACCCCTTAACAGATGGACCATGTAGAGCTTGGGCAGAGAGTTGATGCTTGGGATTCTTCCTGGGCCTTAGCGCTAGCCTGACATGGGATTCAGGGACAGGACTCCTTGGGGGAGGAAGTTTGTTTTTTTTTTAATTGTACTTTAGATGAAGGTTTACAGAGCAAACTAGTTCCTCATTAAACAATAACTATGCATATTGTTTTGTGACGTTGGTTGCCAACTCCGCATATTGTTTGGTTTTAAGAAGACTTTAGGGGATATTTTTGATGTAAAATTTAAAGATTATATTAAGGTAATAGTTCATCCAGCCTCCATGGCTCCAGAAAATTGGGATTCCATGAGAATTTGAAATTCCGTTCTGCATTTCCCACTTTCGATCAGTATTCTTCTATAGAATCTTTGATCAAAATGTTTAGTAATGGTGGCCAGGCTCCTTAGGGTTTTTTTCAGCTGTACTCTTTATGGGAGCAGATCACCAAAGTATATAACATGTAAAATATGTATCAATGAAGTTATATAAAAAGCAAGGTATAGGACAGTGTTGTAGAATTCTCGCCTTCCATACAGGAGATCTAGGTTCGATTCCCAGCCAATGCACCTCATCCACAGCCACTACCTGTCTGCCACTGGAGGCTTGTGTGTTGCTATGTGCTGAACAGGTTTCAGCGGAGCTTCCAGACTAAGATGGACTAGGAAGAAAGGTCTGGTGATCTACTTCAGCCAATGAAAACCTTATGGATCTCAATGTTCTGATCTGTGTCTGATCATGGGGGCGGTGCAGGACCAGGCAGTGTTTTGTTCCATCATGCACGGGGTCGCATGGATTCGCACAATGGCCACAACAATGGACTCAGACATGGTGAGCCTGAGGATAACACAGAACCAGGTAGTCTTTCTGTTGTACACAGGGTCACCATGAGTTGGGGTTGACTTAATGGCAGCTAACAATGCAACAAAATGTATATTTGCTGTAAGACAGGGGCCAACGTGGACAGCAGCTAACAGCAGCAACAACAAGGACAATGCATTTAGTATGTTACATTTAAATTTAAAAAAAAAAGAGGGAAACAAAAAAAGACAAAAGGGGCTGCACCTTAATGAAATGGTGTGCAAAATAGTTTTTTTGTTTTGTTTTGTTAAAAGGTGAAAGTGGTTACCTTTACTTCATATTTGGGCCTCCAGGCTAATCTTTGCTTCAGACTAGCCTTAACACTGAAATACCAAAAGTGTGAGCATTGGGCGAGTGTCCACAGAGTGAAACAGCAATGGTGTGTGCACTGCACATAGGGGCTTTGGTGGGGTCACTGCCAACAGATACAGAATTCTATATGGAGCTGTGCTGCAGGCAATTTGATTGCATGTGTGATCCAGCTCCAGCTTCAGATGCCACACTTAACGGGGGCTTGGCTGTGAGGGGCAGGAGTATGCTTGGGCATCAGGCGGGTGGCACTAGGTGAAGGTTGGAGGTGTAAGGGCAGAGGCTGGGGGATGAAACTTGCACGCGTGGGCAGAGGGCATGGAAAAGAGAAACAGCCAGGCCAGAAGGTAGGCTGTGTGCGTCAGAGACAGACAGACCCGTGAGACAGAGGCCAAGGAGCGAGAGTTCCTTCAAGCAACAACAGCTCCTGGTGGTGAAGCAACCTCATGTGCTCAATATCTTCTCCAGAAAAGTTCTGTCAACTTTATTCTGAGGTGGACACAGCCATGTAAAAACGTGTTCAGTGATACTTTCTGACCAGCTGAGGAGCACGGCGGGCTGGACAAAGTGGAGAGGGACAGCCAGGGGAGCGCCCTGCCATGCTGCCTTTTGACCTTCTCTCCTGAGATTTCTGCCTAGACTTAGGTGAACTGGGCTCGAAGGGCAATGTAGAGAGAAGTGACAAATGGGCGGGTGTGGGGAAGAGATGTGGCAGTTTAACATTTCGTTTGATTATTATTATTTGTAGGGGTTGAATTTATTCCATATTTTTATTTTATGGAGCAAAATACGTTCCCTTTCAAAACGTATATATATATACGTGTGTGTGTGTGTTGTTGTTGTGTTCTGTCAGTTCCAACTCATAGCAACCCTACAGGGCGGAGGAGAACTGCCCCATAGGGTTTCCTAGGCTGTAATCTTTATAGGAACAGATCACCAGGTCTTTCTCCTGTAGAGTGGCTAGTGGGTTCGAACCACCGACCTTTCAGTTAGCAGCCAAGTGCTTAACCATTAACCATTTACCACCAGGGATCCTTATGTATATGTGCACACACTCAAACATATGTGTGTATATATATATATATGTATGTATATATTTTTGAATTCTAACATGCTGGCCATGGTGAGGATGACCCAGGGCCGGGTAGTGTTTCTTTCTGTTGTACATGGGGTTGCCATGAATTGGAGTCAACTTGACAGCAGCTAACAACACAACAACATATATATTTACTATACACATACAAAGGAGCCCTGGTCAAGTAATGGTTAAAGGCTTGGCTGCTGACTGAAAGGTCAGCTGTTCAAACCCACCAGCCACTCTGTGTGAGAAAGATGTGGTAATCTGCTTCTGTAAAGATTATAAGCTTGGAGACTGTATGGGACAGTTCTACTCTGTCCTCCAGGGTCACTATGAGTTGGAATCAACTCGACAGTATATAACAGCAACATACACATGCACACACAAAGTAATTACAGCCCACCAGTAGAGTAGTGCTGTTACCCGAACTTCATACCAGAGACCCCAAGCACAGACCTGCCTGGCTGGAGTCAGCAATTCACTCTCAGAGCCAGAGCTAAAACCATCATTACCTAAATTAGGTTTGTGGAAAGGTGTTTTGTTTGCTTGTTTTCTTTTCAAATATATGTGTTCATATAAATTCACGAAATTAAAAAACCAAACACGTTATCATTTAGCCATTTTGAACTCATGGTGACCTTATGTGTTACAGAGTAGAACTGCTCCCTAGGATTTTCTTGGCTGTAATCTTTATGGAAGCAGATTGCCAGGACTTTCTTCCGTGGTGCTGCTGGGTCGGTTCAAACTGCCAACCTTTAGGCTAGTAGCTGAGTGCAAAACTGCTTAGTCACTCAGACCTGGACTTTGGCCTTATTCATAGCTTGTTTTCAGCCTGTGCTATCTTGCTGAGGGACAGACCTTCATTTTACAAGGTGTTTTCTTTCCTATAAGCTTCAGGAACAGACTTACATTTAGTATTAATTTAAAAAAACAAAGCCAGTTTTTTTCAGATAATAAACTTAAATTCAGTATTTTCATGATAGGAATGTATTCAAAGCAGCATTTACTCCACAGCAGCACTGTCTACACAGCAACCTGAGAGCCTGTTAAGATGTTAAGCAGATGATGTCACTTCTCTGCTCAGGGTACAAGGCGGAGCAGGTAGAATGGCCTACAAACAATACATTATCTGGACCACCCCCTTACTTCTCTCACCTCATTTCCTCTCTGCTTTGCCCCTGCCCTTCTCCATGTTTTCCCGATACCTCTCAGGGCCTTTGTCTTTCTGTCATTCTGGAATATTCTTTTGCAGATACACACATGCCTCCTTCCCTTACCTCCGTCAGGTCTCTTTCTCCAACGGTCTCCCCATGTAAAATGGCAAGGCCCTCCACTCCTTGCTGCCAGCGTTCCCTAACTCCTTCCCTGCCTTATTTTTCTCCTTAGCACACATCACTACCTAGTATATCATGTGTTTTACTTGTTTATTTCACTTATCATCTGTCTTCCCCAACAGAAGATCAGCTCTGTGAGGACTGGGATTTTGTCTGTTCTGTTCCCTGTTGGGACCCCAGCACCTATGTGCCTGGCACATAGTTGGTGCTCAATAAAAATTTGCTGGATGAGTGAGTACATGCGTTGGTATGCAATTGTGCTTTCATGTTTATATATGAAAACACTGAATTCTCTGAATACCTTGCTGATAAATAGCTGCCAAAGCTAGTCCCAGAGCTTACACTACCTCCTCTGATCCCAGACCTCCCTCCAAACTGGACACTCAGCAGCCAGGCAGGAAGCACTGGTGTTCCTGGAGCCCGCACTGGGAAGCCTGGAACACTGAGCCCACAGGATCTACGTGGATCAGGGAGGTTACGTTTCCTGCATGAGGCAGTGGTGGTTCAGTGGCCGAGCTCTCGCTTTCCATGTGGGAGACCTGGGTTCCATTCTCAGCCAATGCACCTCAGGAACAGCCACCACCCATCTGTCAGTAGAGGCTTCTGTGTTGCTATGATGCTGAACAGGTTTCAGCAGAGCTTCCAGACTAAGATGGACTAGGAAGAAAGGCCTAGTGATCTACTTCTGAAAATTGGCCAGTGAAAACGTTATGGATCACAAAGGTCCTAACGTAACTGATCATGGGGCTGGCGCAGCACCAGGCAGCATTTCATTCTATTGTGCATGGGGTCACGATGAGTCATGGGTGATTTGACAGCAGCCAACAACAACAGGTTTCCTGGAAACTACAGTGCCACATTAGCAATGTTGGCTAAGTAGGTTCTTGTGCAGTAATCTCCTCATAATCTTTTCTCTGATAAAATGGAGACATATTCCAAATACTAAATTGTTTCAAGTGATATAGAATATATCCCATGCATATATTGACAGCTGCCTGTGTATATGAATTTGTAGATGATTGATAATGTATAGACAGAGCCTGTGGACACCAAATTACTTCCACTTGGCATTTTGTGGTGAGTGGTTTGACATGCAATCTAGAGTAGGTTAGAGATACAAATTTTTCCTTTTCCACTCTAAGACCAACTATTCTTAAAAATAGGTGCCCTTAACAAGGCCAGTGTCAAAGGTCAGTCTCTCCTGAGCTTCCGTCCCAGGTTGACCCAGTCTGAATGCTTTTAATCCGCCATGTAGGTGTCTCAGATATTTGTCACCATCCCAGGGTGGCTGGACAAGCACGTGTGGGTGAATTACTGCCAATCATCCCAACTGTGAGAACAACTTAGAGCCCACACCCTACAGACTGTGGTCGATTGTATGAGCTTCCCAATAATAATGCAAAGAAGAGTGGGCTTTAAGGCAGGAAATCAGCTTTACCTCATCAAGTTATGTGACCGTGGGCAAGTCATTTACCCTCTCTGGGCCTTGGTTTCACAACTTAAAAATGTAAGGATTGGACCAGGTTCCCTCCAAGTTTGATGTTCTGTGCAATGGCTCATTTTTATGAGCTGACCCAAAGCATCATATAACCAACCTACAAAGCAAGAGAAAAGGCAAGGACAACTAGCCCCGTAGAGGATGAATATGCTTTGGAGTAAGAGGCAGGTGAAGAGGTCCCATCGTCAGGCCTCTACAGCTGAGAGGGTCACCTGTGGTGGGCTGGGCTCCTCTTGGCGCCTCCTGAGAGCTCTGCTCCCTGACTGACCCTGCCCTAGTGGATGCTGGACGCAACAGAGGTGGGCAGTAGATGCTGGGTGTCTGAAAATCGCTGGAAATACAAATAATAAAAATTCTGGCCAGCCTAGAGCCTTTTGAGCATCACATAAAAATTCAATTAGGAAAAAATATATTCACTTTTGAGGAAAATCCTGAATGCCTCTAGCTGCCTCCTTGCACAGTCAGGTGGGTGCTGGGGCCTGGCCTTGAGGATATGGCCTGAGATGTAGTTTTCTGCCTTCTGCTAGAGTTGTTCCTTCTTTGGTTTGGTGCCTTCTGAGGACAGAACAAAAGCGTGCCTTGGTTCAGAGTAGTGGGAACAGATTCTACCTATATCCCAAGGAATCAAAATTGGAAATAGTCACTTGAACACTGATTACAATTTTTGGTTTTTCTTTAAAATGAGTATTCTCCCCCCGCCCTGATTTCAGGAAGGTTGTCTTTAAGACCACTGGTTATTTAGCATGGGAAAGTCAGGGTCCTCAAACCTAGCTGCATATCAGAATTACCTGGGGTGTGTGGGGGTGCGGTGTGTGAGAGGGAAGATATTTAAAATACATATGCCCAGGCCTAACCCCAGGGGTTCTCTGTTGGTAGGCCAGAGGTAGGGCCTGTCTGAAGCAGATCCCCATGGTTGAAAACCAATGGTAAAAACAATGACACTTGTCTTAAGTTATCTAGTGCAGCTATAACAGAAATACCGTAAGTGGATGGCTTTAACAAAGAGAAGTTTATTCTCTCACAGTCTAGGAGGCTAGAAGTCCGAATTCAGGGTGCCAGCTCCAGGGGAAGGCTTTCTCTCTCTGTCGGCTCTGAGGGAAGGTCTTTGTCATCAATCTTCCCCTGGTCTAGGAGCTTCTCAGCACAGGGACCTCAGGTCCAAGGAACATGCATGCTCCTGGCTCTTCATTCTTGGTGGTAGGAGGTCCCCCTGTCTCTCTGCTCGCTTCTCTCTTTTATATCTCAAAAGAGATTGACTCGAGATACAACCTAATCTTGTAGATTGAGTCCTGCCTCATTAATATAACTGCCACTAATTCCACCTTATTAACATCATAGAAGTAGCATTTACAACACATAGGAAAATCACATCAGATGACAAAATGGTGGACAACCACCCAACAGTGGGAATCATGGCCTAGCCAAGTTGACACACATTTTTGGGGGACACAATTCAATCCATAACAACACTAAAGAGACAATTCTAGTAAGAAGCTCACAGATAATACAAATAGATCAACTCTGTGAAAACTTAGCTTTTCTTTGTGATCTATGTGGACATGTCCTTATGGTATGAGTTGATTACGCATGGCAAGTAATTATATTTCTTTAACTGAAAAGTTGATGCAACAATAAAATGTGAGACTTTTCTTCAAAAGTAAAATGAAGTCCTTATTTCTCCATCTTAACACGGCAATTTTCACTTTTCTGTATTATCTTCTAGTCCTCCACATACGCATATATTTTTACATATTTATAATCACAATGTAAATGCCATTTTACAAACTCTGCTTTTTAAATTTAAAGTTTATCAAAAATATTTTTTTTTACATTTCTTCAGTCTTCATAGTTCTGATTTTTAATGATCTCATAATATGACACCTTATTGATGCACCATTCTTTTCAAAATACTTTTTTTGTTATTGTTGTAGAAACTTAGGTTGCTTCTGTATTTTGGCTGCTATAAACAGCCCTGCAATAAACATATTTGTGCATTTAGATTTCTGCTTCTGTGAAATTAATGTTTTTGAATAAGTTCCCTGGAGTAGGACTGCTAGGTCAAAGTGAGAAACATCTGTGTGGCTCTTTCTACTTACGCATTTTAAAAGTTCTATGAATATATTTGCTTATGCATAGAAAACAGATCTTATTTTAATAGGATCAGGTCCCTGTGTGCTGGATGGGGGCTGAGTTTACTCCATTGTAAAGAATCTTAGACATCTCTGAAAGTAAAATACTCAGATTTCCAGGAGAACCATAAGTTTATAAAGTCTTAGTTGTTGCACATACAAGTCAATGGAAATGATGTGGTTTCCATAGGACTTTTGGGATGTTCTCATCACGATTTCATATTAATCAAATAAGATTGTAGATTCATGGGTTCATTTGAGTGGTTATTCTCCACACTATATACCAATGTATTCTTCAGAGGAATTCTAAGAAAGGAGAAATAGCTTTTGTGCCTAAAATTAAATTGCATTTCCTTGTTCATAGTATGCTTTCAAAAAATATTTGTTGAGTGATTGAATGTAAATTTTTCTGTTCTTTGCCTATTTTTAAAAATTTTATTTATTTTATTGTTGTTGAGAATATACACAGCAAAATATACACCAATTCAACAGTTTCTACATGTACAATTCAATGACATCGATTACATTCTTTAAGTTGTGCAACCATTCTCACCCTCCTTTTCTGAGTTGTTCCTCCCCCATTAACATAAACTTACTGCCTCCTAAGGTTCCTATCTAATATTTCTATTTTCTGTTGTCAATTTGATCCCATATAGATATTTCTTAAAAGCATAATCCTCAAGGCAAACATTTTTCACTAGTTAAGCTACACTATTATTTGATTTTAAAAAGACTTCAGGGGATATTTTTAGTTTAAGGTTTAAAGAGTTATCTTAGGGCAATAGTTTTAGGAGTTCATCTACCCTCTATGGCTCCAGGAAGTCTGGAGTCCATTAGAACTTGAAATTAAGTTCTATATTTTCCCCCTTTTGATCAGGATTCTTCCACAGAATTCTTCAATCAAAATGTTCAGTGATGGTACCTGGGCACCATCCAGTTCTGGTCTCATGGCAAAGAAGGCAGTTGTTCATGGAAGCAATTAGCCACCCCTTCCATATCCTCCTCCTATTCCTGACTCTCCTTCTTCCTCTGTTGTTCCAGGCGAATAGAGACCAATTGTTGTGCTCATTGATTATTTTTAATATTGAATACTTAGTTCTTTGACAAAGTTAATAAAAAGGTCAAAGCTTTTGGCTCTACAAATCAACGAGAATTGAAGTCAAAGAAACTTCACTTTGAGAATAAAAAAATAAGGTTATAGTCCATGATCATTTTTACCATATACAATTTCCTACTTTTGGCTGTTAATTTAACAATTTAAATGTATAATAATTAATATTAAGTTCAGTTTAATAAAAAAATTTAGAGAGCATTTTTCAATCCCCTCAAATTGACATCTGTTTCCACAGGCTTCTGTGTGGTATATCATTGACATTTATTTCTACAGAGTTTGAACTCTAAATTGGTGATGAAACAGGCTAGCACTAGGCACCAAACTGTCATTTCTTTTGAGGTGTCAATTATTTCAGTATTTTGTATTTGACTAATCAAAAATTTATCATCTATTCTAAAATATAAATCCTTTCAGCTTTTTATTTTTAAAAATGTGTATATTTTTATAATCACCTGCCTTATATCTCACATTCTGGTATCATGAATGCGTTTTCCTTTGTAAAGGATAATGTGGGTGGTGAGGTTTCAACCTACAATACCTAAAAGAAAAATAACTTTTAGACAGAAAAGGGAGACTATGTGAAGTAGTGGACCAGCACAGATAGGGAGCTGGGATACCTGGGATCCAGCCTGCCTCTGTTGTTCAGGACAAGCTATGACAGGCCCTCCTCACCTCCTCTCTGGTCCCTGCTCCACACTTCCCCAAAGCAATATGAACTCTTTGGCATTTTCTAACTGTCTTAGTTACCTAGTGCTGCTGTAACACAAATACCACAAGTGGGAGGCTTTAAAGAACAGACATTTATTTTCTCACAGTTCTGGAGGCTAGAAAACCAAATCAGAGGCTCAGCCGTATCAGTTCCTTCCTTGTTGGTAGCCCCAGGCATTCCATTGTTCTTTTGCGTTCTTCTACTTGCAGATGATCCTCACTGGCATATGCCTTCCCTCATGTGTGTGTCTCTGTGTCTATTCTGGTCATTTTATAACTCAGAAATTGTTAGGTTTAGGATCCACCTACAATGGTATCATCAGCTCATTAACATAACAAAGAAAACCCTGTTTCCAAGCAGGATCACATTCACAGGTACAAGGGCCAAAATTTCAACATATATTTTAGGGGGCACAATTTAATCCATAACACTGACTGTGCCCTGCTTTTGCAAAATATTCTGTCCTTGCACATACTGTTCCCTCTACCTGGAATACCCTTCACCACCTTCTCTTTCTGGAAAGTTCCTGATCATCCTTCACAACTAAGTTCAACTGTCACTTCCACAGTTAACTCTTCCCTAACAGCCAGCAACTTTCCCCTGCATCTCAAGCTCTCCTCCCTTTAAAAAAAAAAAAAAAACAACAACAACGACAAAAAACACCCTTGCCTGACCTTATAGAAACTTCACTCATTTCTTTCTCTAAGATTACCGTTGCTGTTGTTAGGTGCTGTTGAGTAGCTTCCAACTCTAGAGACACTGTGTACAACAGAAGGAAACACTGCCCAGTCCTGCGCCATCCTCACAATCATTGTTATGCTTGAGCCCATTGTTGCAGCACTGTGTCAATCTGTCTTGTTGAGGGTCTTCTTCTTTTTCAACGACCCACTACATTACCAAGGAAACTCTGGTGCCATAGTGGTTAAGAGATACAGCTGCTAACCAAAAGGTCAGCAGTTTGACTCCACCAGGTGCTCCTTGGAAACCATATGGGTCAGCTCTACTCTGTCCTATATGGTCGCTATGAGTCAGAATGGACTCGCCAGCAACGAGTTTGGTTTTTTGGTTTTTGATAACATGTTCAAAGTATGTGAGACGAACTTTCGCCATCCTTGCTTCTAAGAAGCATTCTGGCTGTACCTCTTCCAAGACAGATTTGTTCAAGAAACAAAGGTAGTGAAGGAAGAAGTCCAAGCTGCACTGAAGACACTGGTGAAAAACAAGCCTCCAGGAACTGATGGAATACCAAGGGAGATGTTTCAACAAATGGATGCAGCACTGGAGGTGCTCACTCATCCTATGCTAAGAAATCTGGAAGACAGCTACCTGGCCAACTGACTGGAAGAGATCCATATTTATGCCTATTCCAAAGAAAGGTGATCGAACTGAAGGCAGAAATCATTGAACAATATCATTAATATCACATGTAAGTAAAATTTTGCTGAAGATCTTTCAAAAGCAGTTGCAGAGTACATCTACAGGGAACTGCCAGAAATTCAAGCCGGGTTCAGAAGAGGACGTAGAATGATGTCAGATGGATCTTGGCTGAAAGCAGAGAATACCAGAAAGATGTTTACTTGTGTTTTATTGACTATGCAAAGCATTCTATGGGTGGATCATAACAAATTATGGATAACATTGTGAAGAGTGAGAATTCCAGAACACTTAATTGTGCTCGTGAGGAACTTGTACTTAGACCAAGAGGCATTCGTTCGAACAGAACAAGGGGATACTGCGTGTTTTGAAGTAAGGAAAGGTGATAACTAGAGTCATTAGAGTCAGGAATAACCATAGTTATTCAATCTGTATGCTGAGCAAATAATCCAAGAAGCTGGACTATATGAAGAAGAATGGGGCATTAGGATTGGAGGAAGACTCATTAACAACCCATGTTATGCAGATGACACAACCTTGCTTGCTGAAAATGAAGGCGACTTGAAATACTTACTGATGAAGATCAAAGACCACAGCCTTCAGTATGGATTACATCTCAACATAAAACAAAAATCTTCACAACTTGACCAATAAGCTACATCATGATAAACGGAGAAAAGATTGAAGTTGTCAAGGATTTCATTTTACTTGGATCCAGAATCAACGCCCATGGAAGCAGCAGTCAAGAAATCAAAAGATGCATTGCACTGGGCAAATCTGCTGCAGAAGACCTCTTTAAAGTGTTGAAAAGCGAAGATGTCACCTTGAAGACTAAGGTATGCCTGACCCAAGCCATGGTGTTTTTGATCACCTCATATGCATGCAAAAGCTGGGCAATGAATAAGGAAGACCGAAGAAGAACTGACACCTTTGAATCACAGTGTTGGCAAAGAATATTGAATATACCACGGACTGCCAAAAGAACGAACAAATCTGTCTTGGAAGAGGTACAGACAGAATGCTTCTTAGAAGCAAGGATGGAGAAACTTCGTCACACATACTTTGGACATGTTATCAAGGGGGATCATTCCCTGGAGAAGGACATCATGCTTCGTAAAGCAGAGGGTCATTGAAAAAGAGGAAGACCCTCAACAAGATGGACTGACACAGTGGCTGCAACAGTGGGTTGTTATGAATTGGAAGCTACTCCATGGCAACTAACAACAACAATGGACTGTTCTAGAAGCTGAGAAAATAGTGATGAACAAATCAGACAAGCCCTTAGGGCTTTTAGCCTAGTAGGGATAGACAATGAACTGAATAAATAAACTATTAATATGGTCTTGTAGAAGGTGATACATGCTTACGGAGAAGACACAGCAGGGAAAGGGAATAGGATGTGCCAGGGGAGTGTGTGGGTATGTGTGTAGTGGAGGGGGAGTGATTACAAATTGAAATAGGATAGTTACAGAAGATCTCAGTGAGAAGCACAGACTTGAAGGAGGTAAGGGAGTGAGCAATGCAGATATCGGATGAAGAGACTTTCAAGAGGAGGGAACAGCAAGAGTAAAGGCCCTAATGTAGGGCCTATAGTTTTGAAGAGCAGCAAGGGAGCCAATATGGATGGAGCATAGTGAGCAGAAAGAAAAGTAGTAAAGACTAAATCACGAAACAGGTAGAGACCAGGGGTTCAGATCCTGTACGGTCTTGGAGGCCATTTTGAGGACTTCGACTTTTACTAGGAGAGAAATGGGAAGCTACTGGAGGATTTGATCAGAGAACTGACTTCATCTGAGTAACATTTTTAAAGGTTCCCTCATATTGTAGAACTTGTACTGTTGGGGGACAAGGCAATAATACAGACAAGAGATGATGGCAGCTTGGACCAGGATTGCAGCAGAGGAGGTGGTGAGAAGTGGTCAGATTCTGGATATATTTTTAGGGTGGAGCCTGGAGGATTTCCTGCTGGATTAAATACAGAGTATAAGAGGAAGAAACAAGTCAAAGATGAATCCAAGGGTTTTGGCCTGAGAAACTGGAAAGATGGGGCTGTTAATTAATTAAGATCGTGAAGATTATGAAAGGAGCAGATCTGGAGGAGAAGATTAGGAATTTGGTTTTGTACATGTTGAGTTTGAGACGCTTTTTAGCCTTTAAAAGAGAGATGTCAGGCTGTCAGCTGGATAAATGAGTTGACTTTTGGAGAGACACCTGCTGGAGATAATGTTGGAATCATCATCTTGCAATTGATAGTAAAGCCATGACACTGAATGAGATCATGAAGGAAGTAGATGTGGAAAGAAAAATCAAGAGGTCCAAGGTCTGAGCCCCGGGGTACTTCAATGTAAAGTGATTAAGCATATAGGTCTGTTACAGCATGTTTCACATTTTATTGTAATTACTTGTGCTTATCTTGCACTTCCATTAAATTGTGATCTCCTTGATGGAAGAGACTGAATCTTATTCATTGTTTCAAGTAGCTTTATCCGAAGTATAATTTACATACCATAACACACACCCATTTTGAGTATACAATTAAATGATTTTTTGTTCTTACTCATTTTTGTATCTTCAATGCCTAACACAGTGGCAGGTATATACTTAATAAATATTTTTAGAATGGATATTGAATTTTTAAGCAAATGAATGAATGTGATCTTAGATCAGTCCTTTACATCTCTGGATATCACTTCCTTTTGTACAAAATGACAGTGTTTACTACCAGAGTTTTTAGTTCTCTTTCAGCTTTGAAATTTAAAGGTTTCAAATGTTTGCTTTAGAGGCAAGAAATAAAACCTCAGTGAACTGCTCAATTTTCCTCATCTCTGGCTTTTATAATGGCATAAAAACATTAAATGTTTCAGGAAATTTTCAGCCCAGTGAGAAACTGGTCTTGACCTTGTGTCAGGTTATAACTATTAAGAGTGATGTTTATGTTGAATATCTACCCAAGAATCAGGTATAATTTGTGATGGGAAGTTAAATGGAACTATATTGTAACAGTGTTCCTGTATTTTACCTGAAGTAATTCAACATTAACTCTTAATTAGATTGTGTTAAGTTAAAGATGCATATTATGATCCTTAGGGTAATCACTAAAAAAATAATGCCAAAAGATATAGCTAAAAAGTCAACACAAGAATTAAAGTGAAATGCTACAAATAGTTAATTATCATAAAAGAAAGTAGAAAAGAAGGACCAGAGGAACAAAAACAGATGAGGCAAATAGAAAACAAATAGCGAAACGGTAGACCAAAATCCAATCATAGGAACAATTAAATTAAATTAAAAGGACTAAACACTTCAATCAAAAAGCAGAGATTGTAAGAATGGATAAAAAGGCAAGGCTCAACTATTTACTGTCTACTAGAGACTCACTTTAAATACAGAGACACAAATAGGGTAAAAGAATAAAAATAGATAAATCTGGGTAAACAGCATAAGAAAGGCAGAGTGACTGTATTAATAATAGATAAAATAGAATTCAAGAAAAGGAGCTTTATAAGAGGGAAAGAGGGACATTTCACAATGATACATTAAGTACTGTTAGGATGCATAACAATTAAAAATATAGAGCTTCAAAATATGTGTAGCAAGAACTCACAGAACTAAAGGAAGAAATACACAAATACACAGTCATAGTTGGAGATTTTAACTTATTTCTTTCAGTAATTAATGAAACAAACAAACAAACATTAGTAAAGACATAGAAGACCTCAGTGATACTATCAACCACCATAGTCTAATTGACATTTACAGAATATTAATAAACTCATCAACTTCAGAATACACATTCTTTTCAAGTACACATGGGGTGTTTACCAAGACAGACTATATCCTGGACCATAAAGTAAGTTTCAGTAGGTATCAAAATACTGAAATCTTACAGAGTGTGTTCTCTGACTACTGCCACCACCACCATCAGTTGCCATCCGAGTCAATTCTGATTCATGCACTGTGCTCCATAGGATTTTCAGTAGCTGATTTTTTGGAAGTAGATCACCAGGCCTTTTTTCTGAGATGCCTCTAGGTGGGCTTGAATCACTAACTTTTCTGTTAGCAGCTGAGTGTTTAACCATTTGCACCACCCAGGGATGCCTGTCTGACTACAGTGCAATTAAAATAGAAATAAATAACAATAAGATAAATAGAAAAGCACAAAATATTTTTAAATTAAGCAATTCATAATGAATAATCCATAAGTAAAAGAAGAAACCAAAGGGAAATTAAAAAATGGTTTGGACAGAATGATAATAAAATATCAAAATTTGTTTTGCTAAAGCAGTACTCGGAATAAAATTTATAGCTTTAAATGTTTATATTAGAAAAGAAAAAAGGTCTAAACTCAATGATCTAAGCTTTGGTCTTAAGAAACCAGAAGAGGAGCTAATTAAACTCAAAATAAGCAGTCAGAATTAAAAACAAAAGAGAAGAGCAGAAATTAATAAAATAGAAAACAGACATACAGTAGAGAATATTAATGAAACCAAAAGTTAGTTCTTTGGAAAGATCAAAGAAGAAAGACAGAAGGCACAAATTAACTACAGTATATCAAGAATGAAAGAGAGGACACCACTATAGATATTACAGACATTAAAGGATAGTAAAGTTATTAGAAATGATTTATGCCAATAAACTGGATAATTTAGACAAAATGCACAACTTACTTGAAAGATACAATAGATCAAAACTGACATAAGAACAAATTGAAAAACCAAATAGCGTTCTAACTAAAAAGTAATTGTGTTAGTAATTTAAAACCTTCTCACAAAGAAAATTCTATGCTGAGATGGCTTCACTGGAGAATTGTATCAGACATTTAAGGAAGAAATAATACCAATCCTTCAAAAACTCTTTACAAGAGGAGGGAATAATTTCAAATTCATTTTATAGTTAGTATTACCCTGACACCAAAATCAGGCATAGAAGTTACAAGAAAAGAAAACTAAAGATCAATATTTCTTTTTTTAAAATTTTTTCCCATGCAAAAATTTATATATATATTGTTATGCGACCCTAATTGCTCTCCCCATCTGTGATAGCACACTCCTCCTTTTCACCCTTCATTCCCCATGTCCATTCAACCAGCTCCTAATCCTCTCTGCCTTCCCATCTCACCTCCAGACAGAAGCTGCCCATTTAGTCTCTTGTATCTGCTTGAGCTAAGAGGCACACTCCTCATGATTATCACTTTATGTCCCACAGTCCAGTCCTATCCCTGTCTGAAGAGTTGGCCTCGGAAATTGTTTTAGTTCTGGGCTGATAGAGAATCCAGAGGCCATGCTTTCCGGGGTTCCACCAGTCTTAGCCAGACCAGTAAGTCTGGTCTTCTTACTAGAATTTGAGCTCTGCACCCCAACTTTCTCCTGCTCCATCCAGACTCTCTGTTGTGTTCCTTGTCAGGACGTTCATTGGTGGTAGCTGGGCACCATCTAATTCTCCTGGTCTCAGATGATGAAGTCTCTAGTTTATGTGGCCCTTTCTGTCTCTTGGGCTAATACTTTCCTTGTGTCTTTGGTGTTCTTCATTCTCCTTTACTACAGGTGGTTGGGACCAATTGATGCATCTTAGATGGCCGCTTGCAAGCTTTGAAGACCCCAGACACCACTCACCAAAGTAGGATGCAGAACATTTTCTTAATAAGCTTTGTTATGCCAGTTGACCCAGATGTCCCCTGAAAACATGGTCTCCAGACTCCTACCTCTCCTACTCTGTCCCTCAAAGTGTTTGTTTGTATTCAGGAAACTTCTTAGCTTTGGTTTAGTCCAGTTTTGCTGACTTCCCCTGTAGTGTGTGCTGTTCTTCCCTTCATCTAAGATAATTCTTACCTACTATCTAGTTAGTAAATACCCCCTCCCTCCCTCCTCACCCTCATAACCAATCAAAGAATGTTTCCTCTGTGTTTAAACCTCTTCTTGAGTTCTTATAATAGTGGTCTTATACAATATTTGTCCTTCTGTGACTGACTAAATTCACTCAGCATAATGACCTCCAGCTTCCTCCATGTTATGTTTCACGGCTTCATCGTTATTCTTTATCATTGCGTAGTATTCCATTGTGTGGATATACCATAATTTGTTTATCCATTCGTCCGTTGATGGGCACCTAGGTTGATTCCATCTTTTTGCTATTGTGAACAGTGCTGCAATGAACATGGGTGTGCATATACCTATTCATGTGACAACTCTTATTTCTCTAGGATATATTCCAAGGAGCGGGATAGTTGGTTCTTTTTGTACTTCTATTTCTAGCTTTTTAAGGAAGTGTCAAATCGATTTCCAAAGTGTTTGTAGCATTTTACATTCCCACCAACAGTGTGTAAGTGTTCCAGTCTCTTCACAACCTCTCTAGCATTTATTATTTTGTGTTTTTTGGATTAATGCTAGCCTTGTTGGGATAAGATGATATCTCATTGTAGTTTTGATCTGCATTTCCCTAATGGCTAATGATTGTGAGCATTTCTTCATGTGTCTGTTTGCTGCCTGAATGTCTTCTGTGTCGAAGTGCCTATTCATATCCTTTGCCCATTTTTAAATTGGGTTATTTGTCTTTTTGTTGTTGAGGTTTTGCAGTATCTGGTAGATTTTAGAGATTAGACGCTGATCGGATTTGCCATAGCCAAAAATGTTTTCCCAGTCTATAGGTTGGTTGTCTTTTCACTCTTTTGGTGAAGTCTGTTGAAGAGCATAAATGTTTGATTTTTAGGAGCTCCCATTTATCTAGTCTCTCTTCTGGTGCTTGTGCATTGTTAGTTATGGTTCGTGTTGTGTTTATGCCATGTATTAGGGCTCCTAGCCTTGTCCCTATTTTTTCTTCCATGATCTTTATCATTTTCAATTTTATATTTAAGTCTTTGATCCATTTTGAGTTCATTTTTGTGAATGGTGTGAGGTATGGGTCTTGTTTCAGTTTTTTGCAGATGGATATCCAGTTATGTCAGCACCATTTGTTAAAGAGACTGTCTTTTCCCCAATTAACG
>NW_004443980.1:1017562-1040043 GCF_000243295.1 Trichechus manatus latirostris
CGCGTTATATGCTTCCTCTTGTGTTTTTGTTTTGTCAGTTTGGCCAGTGGTTTATCGATTTTGTTGATCTTTTCAAAGAACCAGCTTTTGGTCTTGTTAACTCTTTCAACTGTTTTTCCATTCTCTATTTCATTTAATTCTGCTCTAATTCTTATTTTTTACTTTCTTCTGGCACCAGAGACTTCTTTTGCTGCTTTCTTTCTACTTGTTACAGTTGAAGGGTTAATGTTTTGATTATGGCCCTTTCTTCTTTTTGGATGAGTGCGTTTATTGCTATAAACTGACATCTGAGCACTGCTTTTGCTGTGTCCCAAGGTTCTGGTAGGATGTGTTTTCATTCTCGTTTGATTCTATGAATTTCTTTATTCCATCCTTAATTTCTTCTATAACCCAGTAGTTTTTGAGAAAGGTGTTGTTCTGTTTCCATGTGTTTGATTTTTTTTCCTTGCTTTTTCTGCTGTTGACTTCTACTTTTATGGCTTTATGATCAGAAAAGATGCTTTGTAATATTTCAATGTTCTGGATTTTGTTAAGGCTTGCTTTATGGCCTAATATGTGGTCTATCCTGGAGAATGTTCCATGTGTGCTGGGAAAGAAAGTATACTTGGCTGCTGTTGGGTGGAGTGTTTGGTATATGCCTATGAGATCAAGTTGGTTGATTGTACCATTTAGCTCTTCCGTGTCTTTGTTGGGCTTCTTTCTGGATGTTCTGTCCTTCATCGAAAGTAGTGTGTTGAAGTCTCCTACTACTATTGTGGAGCTGTCTATCTCTGTTTTCAGTGTTGGTTGAGTCTGTTTTATGTATTTTGGAGCCCTGTTGTTGGGTATTATAGTTATGTCCTCCTGGTGTATTGACCCTTTAATTATTATATAGTGTCCTTCCTTATCCTTTGTGGTGGATTTTACTTATAAAGTCTATTTTGTCAGAGATTTATATTGCCACTCCTGCTCTTTTTTGAGTGTTGTTTGCCTGGTATATTTTTTTCCATTCTTTGAGTTTTAGTTTGTTTGTGTCTTTAAGTCTAAGGTTCGTCTCTTGTAGGCAGCATATAGACAGATCGTGTTTTTTTTCTTTAATCCAGTCTGCCACGCTCTGTCTCTTTATTGGTGCATTTAGTCCGTTTACATTCAGCATAAGTATTGATAGGTATGAGTTTAGTGCTATCATTTTGATGTCTTTTTTTGTGTGCTGTTGACAATTTTTTTGTTCCACTTAATTTTCTGTGCTGAGTCATTTTTCTTTATGTATTTTCTTTTCATCTTTTTAGTTGTTGTTGATTTTGTGTTTGCTGAGTCATTATACTTTCCTAGTTCTTTATTTTGGCTTGTAGGATTGTTAGTTTCCTTTGTGGTTACCTTAATATTTACACCTATTTTTCTAAGTTTTTACCAGTCTTTTATTTCTTTATATCACCTTGACTTCCTTTCCATATGAAAAATCTATGTCTACATTTTTTAAGTCCCTCTTTGTTGTTTTAATGTTGTCATCTTGTACATATTGACATCTGTTTCCCTATTTTCAGTGTTTTAGCTTTGATTTAGTTTTGTGACTTCCTTATCTGGGTTGATATATGGTTGCTCTGTCTTGTATTCTAGTCTTGGGTAGTTATGTGATGTTACTAATTTTCTAACCGGAGGACTCCCTTTAGTATTTCTTGTAATGGTTTGGTTTTTGCAAATTCTCTAAACTTCTGTTTATCTGGAATTGCCCTAATTTTGGCATCATATTTGAGAGACAGTTCTGCTGGATATATAATTCTTGGCTGGCAATTTTTTTCCTTCAAGGCTTTATATATGTCATCCCATTGCCTTCTTGCCTCCATGTTTTCTGCTGAGTAGTCAGAGCTTATTCTTATTGACTCTCTTTTGTAAATGACTTTTCGTTTATCCCTAGCTGCTTTTAAAATTCTCTCTTTATCTTTGGTTTTGGCAAGTTTGATTATAATATGTCTTGATGACTTTCTTTTGGGATCTAACTTATGTGGGTTTCGATGAGCATCTTGGATAGATATCCTGTCATCTTTCATGATATCAGGGAAGTTTTCTGCCAACAAATCTTAAACAATTCTCTCTGTACTCTCTGCCATCCCCCCCACCCCGCCCCGTTCTGGCACTCCAATCACTTGTAGGTTATTCCTCTTGATAGAGTCCCACATAATTCTTAGGGTTTCTTTATTTTTTTAAATCCTTTTATCTGATGTTTGCTCAAATAAGTTGGTGTTAAGTGCTTTATCTTTGGTCTCACTAATTCTGACTTCTATTGCCTCAATTCTGCACCTATGACTTTCTATTAAATTGTTTAATTCTGAAATTTTATTGTTAATCTTCTAGATTTCTGATTGCTGTCTCTCTAGGGATTCTTGCACCCTGTTAAATTTTTCATTATGCTCTTCTATAATCTTTTTAATTTCCTCTATTGCGTGTTCTGTGTTTTGCTTAATTTCCTTCCTAATTTCTTGAAGAGTTGTGTATATTAATCTTTCTTATTCTGCCTCTGGCAATTCCAAGAAATTTTCCTCCTCTGGAAAATTTCTAGATTTTTCTTTTTGGGGGGAGCTTACTGAAGCCATTATGGATCACCTCTTTATGTGATTTGATATTGACTGTTGTCTCTGAGCCATCAAGAAGTTATTATATTTATTTATTTTATGTTTGCTTACTGTGTCCTAGCTTCTTGTTTTGTTTTGATATGCCCAAATAGGCTGCTCGTATGAGCTAGTTTGATTATTGGCACTTCTGAAGCCCTAATGTCCTGTCACCGGGTGGTTAGATCTGTTACTAGGTATGTGAACTCAGGAGTCCACCCACTCCTCCTGTATGGCTTCAGCTCAGGTCCCCAGGTAGATAGCCACCAAGTGTGTGCTGTAGGCTCTCACTTACAATTCTAGCCAGGCATGAGTGATTGGTGTAGGCACAGGCATATGCCTGCAGCAGGGGGACACACTCTGAGCCAGGCAGGGGGCTGACAGCCACCCCCGAGTGTCCAGGAGGAAGGTATGTCCCTGTTCCCTAGAGTACATAGGTGGATGGATGGGTTTTGCAGCAGGACTATTAGCACCTAATGCTGTTAGGTGTAAGGACTGGGAGGCTCTTCTTATTCATGGGCCCCTATTGCAGGTGGCTAGGTGGTGTGGGTGGAGCCACCAGTCCTCAGGCCCCTGATGTGGTTAAGTGAATACCCTGCTTAATGGGCAGAGCAGTGTCAAATGTCACGAACCTGCCACTTCACAACTGTTTCAGTTAGAGTTCTGGTATATACCCTATTGTACTGTGGTAATGAGGGCCTATGCTGTTGAGATTGTCTCACACAAGTCTATGCAGGGGGAAACACACTCAAAGTCCGTCGATCCCTTGTGCCTATGTCTAGGCAAAGGAGCTGTGCCTACCCTGGGTTCCTGGCTTAGCGGAGCCAGCAGTTTATTTTTACCCGTTTGTTAATTTGTTCACTCTCCAAGGCACAGAGAATTGCTCAGGGCATGTGACAGAACCTACTTACAGCCCAGGGGCCTCCACAATTGCTGAAGCCAGTCTGGGACCCAGTGCCAAGCAGGGAGAGGAGAGGTTTTTCCCTAAGAGAGGTGTTTTTGATCCACACAGTAGGCCATATGCAATTACTTATCTTTTGCAAGATTCAGGGCTGCTTCTCACTGGTTCTGGGTGGCCATGTAGACTCTCTGGCACTGGGTCTCTCCTGGTGCGTAAAACGCACCCCCTAAGCACGGCTGCCTGTGTGCCTCACCGCTCACCCATGAGCTGCTCAGTCCTGAAGGGCTCAGGCTCTCGCCGGGTCAGGTATGGCAACTCCTCGCTGCTTCCGATCTCTCTCTCCCTCCCCCTGCCACTCAGTCTGGTTTCTCAACTCTGCCTTTGATGTTCAGGGCTCCCAGATTGCCATATATAATTGAATCACTTGTTTTTTCACGTCTTTGTTGTAAGAGGGTCCACCAGAAGCATCTGACTACTCTGCCATCTTGGCCCCGCCTCTCAAATGGTGCAACCACTTTTGAATAAAACAGATACTGGAACTCATAAGTTCTTAAGATACAAGGTTAATATTGAAAAAAGTCAATTGTATTGATGTACAATGAAATGAAGAATGCAATCAGCAATGAACAATTGAAAAATAAAATTAAAAAAATTCTGTCTATAATAGCTTCAAAAAACATGAAATACTTATGGAAAATTAAATACATGCAACACCTGTACACTGAAAAATACAAAATGCTGCTGAGAGAAATTAAAGGCTAAACAAATGGCGAGATGTACTGTATTCATAGATTAGAAGACTTTATATTGTTAAGATGTCAGTTCTCCCCAAACTGATCTGTATAGCTTCAATGCAATTCCAATCAATATTCCAACAGGTTTTTTTGTAAAACTGATGAGCTCATTCTAAAAGAATGGAGAATAGCCAAAATAATTTTGTAAAAGCAAAAGTTGGAGAAATTACTCTGATTTCACAACTTACTTTACAGTTACAATAATCAAGACAGTGTGGTTTGTCATAATGATAGCCAGATCAGCATCATGGAATAGAGTCCAGAAATAGACACACAGCTACAATCAGTTGATTTTCAACAAAGGTGCAAACGTAATTCAACAGGAAAGCATAGTCCTTTTAACAAATGATGCTGGAACATCTAGATATCTATATGGAAAAAAATATACCTTGACCCTCACCTCATACCATAACACAAAAATTAACTCAGAATGGATCATACACTTAAATATAAAAGCTAAAATAATAAAACTTCTGGGAAAAGAAACCAAGAGAAAATTTTTGTGACGTTGAGGTATGCAAAAAAAGATTTTGTTTTGATACCATACAAACAGCAGAATCCATTAAAAAAAAAAAGATAAATTATATTTCACTACAATAAAAATCATCAGCCCTTTGAAAGATATTTTAAAAAATAAAAATGCAAGCCACAGTCTGGTAAAATATATTTATAACATGTGTCTCTGACGAAGGACTTGTATTGAGACTATATAAAGAACTTCTATAACTTGATGTTAAGAAGACTCAATATAACTCACAGAATGACCCAAATATTTGAACAGGTACTTCACCTAGAGAAGGGATAGGGAATGGCCAATAAGTACATGAAAAGTCATCAGGAAACCCAAATTCAAACCACAATAACATACAATTTCACACCCACTAGAAAGACTAACATTTAAAAGACAGAAAATCTCAATTGTTGGTGAGAATGTAAAGAAACTGCAAGTCTCATACATTATTGGTGGGAATTCAAACGGTACAACCACTTTTGAAAAGGGTATGACGATTTCTTATAAAATGAAATAAACATCTGTAACTCATCATATCTACTCACTGGTGTTTACCCAAGGGAAATAAAAATGCGTGTTTACAAAAAGTCATATACAAGAATGTTCATAGCAGCTTTATTTATAATAGTCAAAACCGAGAAATAGCCCAAATGTCCATCAACAGAATGAACAATAATCTGCAGTAAGTATTTACAATGAAATACTACTCAGCAATAAAAATAACACTCTTTCAATACAGGCCACGATGTGGATGAATTACAAAAGTATTTTGTGAGTGAAAGAAGCCAGACACAAAAATGCATACTGTGGGATTCCATTTACATGAAATTCTAGGAGGCAAAAATTAATCTATAGCGACAAAAAGCAGATCTGTGGCTGCCTGGGCATGAAGGAGGCTAGGTCTAGATACAGCTGTGCCACTAACTAGCTCTGTGAGCTGAGCAGGTTACCCCACCTTCCCACTCCTTGGTGGCTTCAAATGTAACAGATAATTACATAAACAAACCGAGGACAAATGTACTAGCTGATCTTCAAGGTCCCTTTCAGCACTACATTCTCGGTCTTCTGCATCCAGGCTCATGGTAGAATTTAAAAAATAAGTTTGTTAGTGGTGTTTACACTGAATTCCTAAAAATTAGCATCCTTGTCATGAAGTGTTTTTGTCAGAGAAGGAAATACTTGGCTAGCATAATTTTTTGCCAGAGCAAACGATGATTTAATAGTAAAATAAGCTGGAGAACTGAAGCAGGCATTTTTACTGCAGTAGCAGGAGGCCTGTGATTTTGATAGGAAATGCTGAATAAGGTTGTGGTAAGTGGCAGGAGGAAGTAGAAGCAAAGAAAGAGAAATAAGCACAACTTCCAAGAAAACGAGATCTCCCATAACCACCCAAATTATTCTCCCGGACATACCAGCTCAGCTGCTAACCAAAAGGTCGGCAGTTCGAATCCACCAAGCGCTCCTTGGAAACTCTTATGGGGCAGTTCTACTCTATCCTATAGGGTTGCTATGAGTTGGAATCGACTCAATGGCAACGGATTTCTTTTTGTTTTGGTACACATTATATACATAGGAGTCCCTACGGATATAACTGTTTAGTGCTGGACTACTAACTGAAAGGTTGGTTGTTCAAACCCACCCAGAAGTGCTTCTGAAGACAGGCCTGATGATCCACTTCTGAAACACTACAGCCTTGAAAACCCTATGAAACAGTTGTACTCTGCAGCACATCGGGTTGTCATGAGTCAGAATCGACTAGACAGCAACTGGCTTGGTGGACTTGAGGGCAACTATCAACAACAACGACAACAAATTGTTCTTAATACAGTACTAATTATACAGTTCTATTTTAGAACAAAAAAGAATGCCTTTTAAAACGGCATTTCACGAGGCCTTTTCCTGAAGGAACATATAGTCTATTTTACAGCAGTCCCAGAGGGACATACTTTGCTATTATTTATCCTCTCCACTTCACAGATGGGGAAACTGAGACACATATCTCTGTGTCCACTTTCTAAAAAACAAGACATTTTGAATTTGGAAGCCCAGCTGGACTCAGGGATTTGGGTAAGGGATCATGGGCCTGTATTATCTTTCTTGCTTGGTTGTTGTGAGGATTAAATGTGATAACGTATGTAAAGCCCCCGCATATGTTGATTCCTCTGTGACCAGGAGTTATTACTACTAGGAGCAACAATTAATTTTAATTAGTAAAACTCAGTAAGGTGTGTGGAGGAGATAAGATTAGAAAAGACCATGGGTGGCAAGACCATTCGGACAAAGGAAAGTGCTTTAGCACAGGTAATTGTTGGACAGCAGTGGCATATCCTGAGAATGGGAAATAAAGCCAGTGGATGGTCAGAGTTTCTGGTTTATGACAACAAGCCACTGGGTTTGGGCATTGTTATGGATTGAATTGTGTCCCACAAAAAGTTATGTTGAAGTCCTAACCCCTGTACTTGTAATATGACCTTATTTGGAAACAGGGTTTTCTCTTAGTATGTTAATGAGGTCATGTTGGAGTAGGGTGGGTCCTAAACCTAATCCCTTCTGAGATAACACACAGGGGTAACCTACCATGTGAAGAGCCATCTATAAGCCAAGGAACACCCAGGACTACTGGTAGGAAGGGACCCCTCCCAGAGCGGATACTCTGATTTGGACTTCTAGCCTCCAAAACTGTGACACAATACCGTCTGTTCTTTAAAGCCAGCCACCCGTGGTATTTTTTGTTTCGGCAACCCTAAGAAACCAAGACAGGGATTATAGAAGGAGATGAGACCAGAAAGATTAGTTGAGTCTACAAATTGTGGACAGCTTGAATTGTTTACTAGCAACAGCAGAGGGACTGAAAGCTTTGATGGGGAGAGGAGGGTGCTAAGGCTTGAGAAGATCTTATTGGTATATTAGTAAAAGAACTCTGGTGACAGCGTGGAGGATGGGCTGAGGTAGAGGACAGAAATGGAGGGACTAGTGAGTATGCTCTTGCAGGGTCTGTGTTGAGATTTAATGAAGGCAGAAACTGGGTAGCTGAGGAAATGGAACACTAGGAACACAGTACACAGTGCAGATTTAATAAGAATTTGTCAACCGATACTGGGTGGAAATGTGTGACTGTGAGATGCAGTGTTTGTTGCGTTGTGTATGGGGTTGCTGTTAGTCAGGGGCTGACTCAACAGCAGCTAACAACAACAAAGGCACAATCTAGGAGTTTGGAATATATCAGAGAATATCCTCTACCCTTCATTCATGGTTTGTATTATGATTTTAATTCAAATAATTATTTGTCTAACTATCTGATCAATGGGACCTTGGTGGTGCAGGGGCACTCTGGTGGCACAGTGGTTAAGAACTCAGGCTGCTCACCAAGAAGTTGGCAGTTCAAATCCACCAGCTGCTCCTCGGAAACTTTATGGGAGAGTTCTACTATTTCTTATAGGGTCACTATGAGTCGGAATCGACTTGACGGCAACGGGTTTTGTTTTGTTTTGGTGGTGCAGTGGTTAAACGTTCAGCTGCGAACCAAAACGTTGGCAGTTTGAATCCACCAGCCACTCCTTGGAAACAGTACTGGGCAGTTTTACTCTGTCCTATAGGGTCACTATGAGTTGAAATCAACTCGACGGCAACGGGTTATCTGATTAATGTCCATCTCCCTTGCTAGATTGTAAACTTCATGAGGACAGAGATCACCATCTGTTTTGTTTGCCAATGCCTGGCTCAGAGAGATGCTCAATTAATATATGTTAAAGAAATGAAATAAATGGGCTTTGGAGTCTGACAGATCTGAATTTGAATGCTTGATCTACTACTGACAAAACTGTGAGGCTTGGGTACAGTTTCACCATCTGTAAGATGTGAACAATAACAATACCAACCTCATAGGGTTGATGTGAGGATGAAATCAGATGAGGCATGCAATGTGCTTAGAACAGTGCCCGATACATTAAGAGCATACGCAAATAATTTTTCTTATTAAAAATAAACTGTATATTTCACTCATGTCCCAAACTATTATACTGACACTCTGTCCATTTATTGCACTCTACATTTTTCTTGAGTCGTATCTTCCCCTCTTTCTCCCTAGAAATAATCTTTTTCTGTTGTTGCTCAACTTAGTTAAATGTGCTCACTTTGATTCTATCAAGATTTCTCTGAAAACTTGAACTGATGCAGCATCTTTTTTTGTCTGCTATAAAGTTCCCCACTCACAGGAAAGATTTTTAACATGCACGTATATTCAGGGAAGAAAGGAAAATGTTACATACCCTTCAGGAGGATTCTGTGTCAAGGAATTAGCAGCAATAACAGAAGTAACTGTGTCTCAAAGAAAAACAGTAGATATAAATCACAGTGAAAGGAAGTCACATTACTACAGCTTTTGATTATCCTGATCAGGATTATTTACAGAAAATTGTAGTTTACAATTCTGTTGCAGATACTAAATGTATAGAAGAAATAACTTAATACACACCCATCAAACTGTTAATGGCAGTAACCTCTGGAAAAAAAAAGAGGCATAGAAGGGGCTTTTATGTTTTCGTTTGTTTGGTAAGAATCCTTTACAACAAGAATGTATTACTTATGATATATATATACATCAATTGCTCATATGCAAGTTCAAGTTGAAAGTGAAAGAGCCAAAGTACAACCTTGAGTATACCCCACCTGAATTTAGAGACCATCTCAAGAATAGATTTGACGCATTCAGCAGTAATGACCAGATGAGTTGTAGAATGACATCAAGGACATCATACGTGAAGAAAGCAAGAGGTCATTAAAAAGACAGGAAAGACAGAAAGACCAAAAGAGATGTCGGAAGAGACTCTGAAACTTGCTTTTGAACTTCTAGTAGATAAAGCAAACAGAAGAAATGATGAAGTAAAAGAGATGAAGAGAAGATTTCAAAGGGCGGCTTGAGAAGACAAAGTAAAGTATTATAATGAAATATGTAAAGATCTGGAGATAGAAAACCAAAAGGGAAGAACACCCTCAACATTTCTCAAGCTGAAAGAACTGAAGAAAACATTCAAGCCTCAAGTTGCAATACTGAAGGATTCTACGGGGAAAATATTAAATGACGCAGGAAGTATCAAAAGATGATGGAAGGAATACGCAGAGTTACCATACCGAAAAGAATTGGTCAACATTCAACCATTTCAGGAGGTAGCATATGATCAGGAACCTATGGTACTGGAGGAAGAAGTCCAAGATGCACTGAACGCATTGGCTAAAAACAAGGCTCCAGGAATTGACAGAATACCAAATGAGAAGATGTTTCAACGAACAGATACAGTGCTAGAAGTGCTCACTAGTCTATGTCAAGGAATTTGGAAGACAGCTACCTGGCCAACCGACTGGAAGAGATCCATATTTATGCCTATTCTCAAGAAAGGTGTTCCAGCCAAATGCAGAAATTATCGAATAACATCATTAATACCACACGTGAGTAATATTTTGCTGAAGATCATTCAAAAGTGGTTGCAACAGTACATCAACAGGGAACTGCCAGAAATTCAAGCCAGAGTCAGCAGAGGATGCACAATGAGGGATATCATTGCTGATGTCAGATGGATCTTGGCTGAAAGAAGAGAACACCAGAAACATGTTTACCTGTGTTTTATTGACTATGCAAAGGCATTCAACTGTGTGGATTATAACAAATTATAGGTAACATTGCGAAGAATGGGAATTCTAGAACTCTTAATTGTGCTCATGTACATAGACCAAGAGGCAGTAGTTCGAACAGAACAAGAAGATACTGAGTGGTTTAAAGTCAGGAAAGGTGTGTGTCAGGGTTGTATCCTCTCATGGTACCTATTCAATCTATATGCTGAGCAAATAATCCAAGAAGCTGTACTATATGAAGAAGAACAGACCATCAGGATTGAAGGAAGACTCATTAACAACCAGCAATATGCAGATGACACAACCTTGCTTGCTGTAAGTGAAGAGGACTTCAAACACTTATTAATGAATATCAAAGACTACACCTTTCAGTATGGATTACACTTCAACATAAAGAAAACAGCAATCCTCACAAATGGACCAGTAAGCAACATCATGATAAACAGACAAAAGATTGAAGTTGTCAAGGATTTCATTTTACTTGGATCCACAATCAATGCCCATGGAAGCAGCAGTCAAGAAATCAAAAGACTCATTGCATTGGACGAATCTGCTGCAAAAGATCTCTTTAAAGGTTGAAAAGCAAAGATGTCACCTTGAAGACTAAGGTGTGCCTGACCCAAGCCATGGTGTTTTCAATCACCTCATATGCATGTGAAAGCTGGGCAATGGATAAGGAAGACCGAAAAAGAATCGACGTCTTTCAATTGTGGTGTTGGCGAAGAATACTGAATGTACCATGGACTGCCAAAAGAACGAACAAATCTGTCTTGGAAAAAGTACAACCAGAATGCTCCTTAGAAGCAAAGATGCGAGTCTGTGTCTCACATACTTTGGACATGTTATCAGGAGGGATCAGTCCCTGGAGAAGGACATCATGCTTGGTAAAGTAGAGGGTCAGCAAAAAAGAGGAAGACCCTCAACAAGATAGATTGACAAAGTGGCTGCAACAATGGGCTCAAGCATAACAATTATTAGGATGGTGTAGGACAGTGCAGTGTTTTGTTCTGTGGTGCACAGTGTTGCCATGAGTCAGAACCGACTTGGCGGCACCTAACAACAACAACAACACATAGCGTTGCTATGAGTTGGAACTGACTCAACAGTACCTAACAACAGCAACAACCATGTGTATATATATATAACTGTTATGGTTTTTGTGTGTTGATCTTGTTCCCCACAACTTTGCTGAATTCATTTTTTAGCTCCAGTAGTTTTGAGGGGGTGGGATTCTTTAGGATTTCATATATGGATGATAGTGTAATCTGCAAATAGAGATAGTTTTACTTCTTCCTTTCTAATTTGAATGTCTTTTATTTCTTTTTCTTGCCTAATTGCTGTGGCTAGACATTCCACTATAATGCTGAATAGAAATTGTGAAAGTGCTTATCCTTATCTTGTCCCTATTTTTAGGGGGAAAGCTTTTAGTCTTTCACCATTGAGTATGTTGTTAGCTGTAGGGTTTTCATAAATAGCCTTTATCATGTTGAAGAAATCCCTAATTGTTATGATGTAATGAGCACCCTCTTCACTGGTTTTCAACCCTAGCTTATAATAAGAATTGGAGTTCCTGGGTAGTGCAAATGGTTAGCACCCTTGGCTGCTAACAGAAAGGTTGGGGGTTTGAGGGCACCCAGAGACTCTCAGAAGAAAGGCCTGGCAATCTACTTCTGAAAACTCAGTCACTGAAAACCCTGTGGAGCACAGTTCTACTCTGACATACATACATGTGGTCTCCGTGGATCAGAGTCAACTCAACCGCAACTTGTAAATGAAAAATTATATAAAAGTGAACAGGATCTCAACTCACTCTACCTCAGAAAGGAAAGAGTAAGTTGAGGGAGTCCATCTGGGCTTCGGGCTGGTATCTTACACAAATTTTATCAGCTTTAAAAGCTATCTTAACATGAAGGGACATGTGAAGAGAGGAATGGAGAGGGAAAATTGGAGAAAGGGTTCCTGGCTATTCAGACAGATCTTTACTACGTGGCTTCCTTATTACTTAAAATATCATACATTTCTAAAATGTTAAAAAATTATTTATCAAATATTTACTTATTACCTTCTTTGTGCAAGTTACTGCGCTACATACTATGAGGGATACAGGCCTCAAGTAGCTGGCTTTCCATCTAGTAGGACAGATAGACGGGAAAGAGATGCTGTAACACAGGTCAGAGTGGGTTAGGTGCTGTAAGGTAAATAAATGTCAATCAAGGGTACAGAAGTTCAAAGAAAGTAAAAGTCACATTAGGAGAGAGACACAGAAAATTATCTCAAGAGGTCCCAGAAGGTAAGACTGAGAAAATTCTATTGTATTAGAGTAAGAAGTCAATAAAACGGCAGAGGTTGAGGCCAGACAGTATAAAATGAAGGAGTGAGGAAGCTAATATTGATTCACACTTCTTTTCTCCTAGAAATATGTTGCATAAGTAAAGGAATGAGAGGAGAACAATAGGTTGAGTGGTTGTTAGGGTTGTTTTTAAAATACGAGAGATCTAAGTATGATTTTAGCCAATGGGACAGAAAGAGTGTAAAGACGCAAGAAAAAATAGGTAATTGATGGAAAAATATTCCAGAAGAGGCAAGACAGACTAAGATGAACAGAGGTGAAGTTTTTAAGAGTAGAAAAAAGATGGGATATTTTTGGGCAATAGATACTCAACATAATTATCTTCATTGGTGAAAAGAGGGACATTGTAAGATGGAAAAAACAGATACCGAAAGATGGCCTTAATGTGCTAAAAAAATAAATAATAATAACAACAGGGAGGTGAGGTCATCTTTTGGGAACATGGTTGTGGGAATGGGGTTTGAGAGAAATCACATTAGGAGAGAGATACGGAACATTCTCTCAAGAAGTCTCTCAGAACAGTCTCTCTGCGGGGAATGTGATAAGCTGTAGAAAAAATATGAATACAAGGGCTGGCAAGCAACAGTGAGTAGCTCAGATTCGGAGCAGATCCAGTCCACACAGTTTTGTGACTTCTTCCAGCAACGTTTAATAGACTAGGAGTATAAATGAGGAAGAGGCATAAGGGTTACCCAAGTTGGGGACTGGAAAGGGAGGTGTGAATGTAAACTTCAGGAGTAAGTTGAACCTACAGGGTTGACTAAATATAAAAATAACATTCTAATATCTTTCTCCAGAAATGGAGTGAACTGCCTTAGGAAGAAGTTATTTAGAAGCCCTGGTGGCGCAGTGGCTAAAGCAATCTACTGCTAACTGAAAGGTCGGCAGTTCGAAGTCAGTAGTGGCTCTGCAAGAGAAAGATGCGGCAGTCTGCTGCCGCAGAGATTTACAGCCTCGGAAACCCTATGGGGTCGCTATGAGTCGGAATTGTCTTGACAGCTGTGGGTTTGGGTTGGAGGTTTTTAAGCATGGCTGGATGACCACTGGGAGCTGTTGTTCAGGGGACATAAGTATTGGATGAGTGGTTAGACGAGGTGATCTTTAAGACCCCTTCTACCTTAACATTTTGAGACTTCAAAGCAACATTAAGAACACTGATGAATTGGTTGATCAGATGGAGAAGAAAGGCAAGCAAGTCTACAAGCGGAGTTGTAGCTTGGAGAATAGGAAAGAGCTGAAAGCCTGTAGTCACCATGTGGATGAAGAACGAATCCATTTGGAGTCAAGGAATAAACAGCATGGCTTACAAAACACAAGGGATTCTGAGAGTTTAAGATTTTTGGTGAAAACAAGTAACAGTGTGAGGACATGCTGATGGGGAGAAAAATGGAAATGATTAGACTCGATGATCGGGTGATAATGATGATTTTGATGCTATGAAAGCTACAATTTACTGAGCATCTTCTCCAGTGGTTTTCAACCCTGGCTGTACAAACAGGTGCTAATACTTCTCCCAGACCTACAGAATAACAAATTTCTGGGGGTGTATGTTAAGACTTCCCCAGCTGATTTTGCTGCATAACCAGGGCTGAGAACTATGGATGTGCAAAATGCGAAGTGCTGTTCTAGGTCCTTTACAACTGGTATCCCATTGAATTACACATGGCTAAATATGAGCTCAAATATTAAGTCACATGTAAATGATTTTTGGAAGGTTTTGGATTTTTCCTCCCTCTGTGTTTTTCCTCTAAGTCTGGAGTCTGGATAATTGAGAATTGCTTATTCACATTACTGTTGTTAGCTGCTGTGGAGTCAGCCCTCAACTCATGGTGACCCCACGCACAAGAGAACAAAATGCTGCCTGGTCCTGCACCATTCCCATGCCTGGTTGCAGATCAGACCATTGTGATCCATAGGTTTTATCACTGGCTGATTTTGGAAGTAGATTGCCAGGACTTTTTCCTAGTCTGTCTTAGGCTGGAAGTTCCACTGAAACCTGTTCAGCATCATAGCAACATGCAAGCCTCCACTGACAAATGGGTGGTGGCTGCCCGTGAGGTGCATTGACTAGGAATCGGACCTGGTTCTCTGGCAAGGAAGGTGAGAATTCTAGCACTGAACCACCAATGCCTCCATTGCATTATTACTTGTGTGGAAAAGTGAACGGCATCAGTAATAATATGATCTGTAAAGAAGTCATTTATTCAAAATTTAATAAATAGATATATGCACCCAAGTTATCAGTATATTGAAGTGTATTGCTTTATTAAACCATTTAAATCATTTTAGAATATCCTTAGGTAGTGAACTGAGCATGAAATCAGATTCTATTAAAACAGAATTAAAAGTGCCAGTTAAAGAAAAAGCAACACATAAAAGATTTATTATTGCTCACTGTAGTCATAAGGTTATATTTTATGCTTACAAAGTAAAATTAAAGCAAGTGAAAAGGAAATCTTCCATACATGAAGAAAAAATGTGAATTTTTGGTGATATTAAAAGTTTCTTTTTTTTTTAATTGTAAGTTCACCATAAGGAAAATGATGGTAATAATGCAGGGCAGTCACTAGGTTTCAAAAAAAAACTTATTTTAAAAAAAAAGATATAATGTCTTTCTCTTCAAATTCACTGATTAGTGTTTGAACTTCATTATTTAAAATGAAAGCATAAAAGTCTGGGTATTAATGTGAATTCAGTAGTTTTCAATACTGATTATTATTCATGGTATGCTACAGTTAAATAACAGCTTGCAATTCATTAAAGCTATTTATTATGGTTTTTATATTTAAAAATATTTTACTTGATGATTTATTTTTCAAAAATTTATTAAAATGATTTTTTAGGAGGTGGAGCCAACATGGTGCTCTAGACAGACTCACCATGCTGTGCTCCTGCAGCAAAGACCCAAAAAACTGAGTAAAACAGATACAATCATCAATCCTGGAAACCTGAGCATCAAATGAAGGGATAGTTAGATCAAACATTGAATGGAAGAAGAAACTGACAGAAAACAGAAGAAGAAACTGACGGAAAACACCAAAAGAGTAAAGAGAAAACCTAGAACTGGGAAAAGTTTTTTGACTATGACATATCCAACAAGGGTCTAATCTTTAAATCCATAAAATCCTTCAACATCTCAACAACATAAAGATAAATAATCCAATTTAAAAAAGGGCAAAGGATATGAATAGAGACTTCACCAAAGAAGACATTCAGGTGGCTAACAGACACATGAGGAAATTCTTGCCATCATTAGTCACCAGAGAAATGCAAATCAAAACTACAATGAGATACCACATCACCCCAACATTACTGGCACGAATCAAAAAAGCAGAAAATAACAAATGTTGGAGAGGTTGCAGGGACATTAGAACTCTTACTCATTGCTGGTGGGAATGTAAAATGGTACTACCACTATGGAAAATGATATGGAACCTCCTTAAAAAGTTAAAAATAGAAAAACCATACAATCCAGCAATCCCATTCCTACGAATATATCTGACAGAAATAAGAGCCATCACAAAAATAGACATGTGCACACCCATGTTCGTTGCAGCATTATTCACAATAGCAAAAAGATGGAAACAACTTAAGGGCCCATCAACAGATGAATGGATAAACAAACTATGGTATGTACCCACAATGGAATACTACACAGTGATAAAGAACAAGGATGAATCCATGAAACATTTCACAACATGGATGAATCTGGAAGGCATTATGCTGAGTGAAATAAGTCAATCACAAAGGACAAATATTGTATGAGACCACTATTAAAAAAACTCAAGAAAAGGTTGGCATGCAGAAAAAAAACTTTGATGTTTACAAGCAAAGGGAGGGGTAGGGAGGGGAAATCACTAACTATATAGTAAACAAGTGTTAACTTTAGTGAAGGGAAAGGCAACACACAATATAGGGGAAGTCAGCACAACTTTATCAAGGCAAAATCACAGAAGCTTCCTAGACACATCCAAATACCCTGAGAGACTGAGTTACTGTGGTTGAGGGCTAGGGACCATAATCTCCGGGGACATCTAGGTCAATTGGCATAACATAGTTCATAAAGGAATTGTTCTACAACCTATTTTGGTGAGTAGCATCTGGGATCTTAAAAACTTGTAAGCAGCCATCTAAGATACATCTATTGGTGTCATCTCATCTGGAGCAAAGAACAATGAAATAAACCAAAGACATAAGGAAAATATTAGTCCAAAGGACTAATGAATCACATGAACCACAGCCTCCATCACCCTGAGTCCTGAAGAACTAGATGGTGCTCAGCTACCACCACTGACTACTCTGACAGGGATCACAATAAAGGGTCCTGGACAGAGTGGGAGAAAAATATAGAACAAAATTTAAATTCACAAAAAATGACCAGACTTACTGTCTGACAGAAACTAGAGGAACCCCTGAGACTATAGCTGCTGGACACCCTGCTAACTCAGAACTGAAGTCCACCTTTCAGCCAAAGATTAGATAGGCCTATAAAACAAACGGTAACGTGAGGAATGTGCGTCTTAGTTCAATCAAGTATAAGAGACCAAATGAGTAACCCCTGCCCATAAGCAAAGACAAGAAGGTAGGAAGGGACAGGAAAACTGTACGAATGGACATGGGGACCCCAGTGTGGAAAGGGGGAAAGTGCCGATACATTGCGGAGATTTCAACCAATGTCACAAAACAATTTGTGTATGAATTTATGAATGAGGGAAAAAAAAAGATATTTTATTTGTTATCAGTCAGGGTTCCACCAAAGAAACTGAACCAATAGGAGATATATATGCGTATGTCTTCGGCTGGGTTCTCTAGAGAAGCAAAACCAGTAAAGTGTATAAATATATATAGATAGAGATTTATATCAAGGAAATGGTTCATGTGATTGTAGAGGCTGGAATGTCCCAAGTCTGTGGGTCAGTATAGAGCCTTCTCCTGATTCATGTAGCTGCAAGGGCTGGCAAACCCAAGACTGGCAGGTCAGACAACAGGGCTCTTGCTCACAGTCTATGAAGATCAATGAATCCCAAGATCGGCAGGCAAGACAGTAGGTGAGCTGCTAGCTCAAGTCCGAAGAACTGGAGGTCAGATGAACAGAAGCCAGTTGCAGGATCTAGAGCAAGCAAAAGCCCATTAGCCTTGCCAGAAAGTCCACTTATATTCTATCCAGGCCACACCCCCAAGGAAACTCCCTTCCAACTAATCGGCTTCTCACAGCAGATCCCATCGTGAAGGTGATCACATTATATCAAATCTCATCATGGAAGTGATCACATCATCATACGACTGCTAAACTACATCATAACTGCCAAACCACTGAGAATCATGGCCCAGCCTAGTTGACACGCAACCTTAACAATCACAGCATATATTGCAAGGATTTGGCTTATGTAATTGCAGAGGCTGGCTAGGCAAGTCCAAAATCCATAGGGCAGGCCATTAGAAAGGGCATGCTGGAATGCTTAGGCATAAAGAGTTCACAGGTGGAATTTCTTTTTTCCTCAGTTCTGTTCCACTTAGATAGTCTAGGATCATCTCCTTTACTTAAAGTCAGTTACATCTACAAATACCATCATAGCAACACCTAGATTGAGTTACTGTGGATTATAGCCTAGCCAAGTTGATATATAAAACTAAACATTGAAGTCCACCTCCTCTGCCTCTACTTCTGCCTAACATGATACAACTATCCTGTGTGCAACTGAAAATATGCTAAGCTTTTCCCTAGAAAAGTATGCAAAACATTTGGGTGACATTTACTCTTCTTGATACCCTGTAACTTAGTTTTGTGGTATAAGATGAACTATTATTAATACATCTTATATTAGATGTGAAGAGGATAAAAGAGAAGAAAACAAAAATATTTGCTTTATATATACACGAACATATTCATAAGAAAAGAAGAAATACAACTATTACAGTCTTCATTTTTGCAACTGGTTACCCAGCCATAGATGGTATTTATAATTACTTTCTTTCACTACCTATTTCATATTCCTTATGCCCTCAGCAAGCATCTCAGCTGGTCAGGGTTCTTTCTCTGGTGGGTGATCCAAACTTCATTCCTGAAGGGTCTGGCCCATTAGCAGCCCTGTCTGAACTGGGTTGCTATAGTTTTCCATTGACTTACTCACAGGGCATGGTATTACTAAGAGATTCATTAAGGGATCTCCTGTATTCCAGACATACTCTTCTTTGCCTCCATTATGTAATATCAATCCGATTTCCCCTTGGTAATCAGGATCAATCACACCAGTCAATATGGTAATTTATTTCTTTGCCTGGTGATTCAGAGGTATGAGGAGCCCGACTTGGCTGGGTGGCATTCTTAACTTCCAGTTCAATGAAATCTGTGTTGTGTTTCCTGGTGGCAGCATTCCTCCCTTTGGAATTAACACCTCTAGATGAGTAGAACATAATGTCGCAAGGACAGGAAGCAAAAACTTTGCTAGTGGATCACTGAGGATAATAGTGAGTGGTGCCACTCCCATTTCAACTCCTTGATTCCTGGACCTGTGAATCCTGGCAATGAGGAAAACAGCACCATACATTGGATGCTGATTTAGAGCATATACAGCCTCTTGGAAACATTGCCCCAACCCTGCAAGGAATCGCCAGTTAGCTGAAGCTGTAACTGAGTCTTGAAAATGACATTCCATAAGTTTATAAAGCAGCTGCTTCAGGATGATGGGGAACATGGCAAGACCAATGAATTCCATTAGCATGGTCCCATTGTTGCACTTTATTTGCTGTGAAGTGAATTCCCTGACTGAAGGCAATACTGAGTGAAATACCATAATGGTAGATAGTATGGATTGAATTGTGTCCTCCAAAAAGATATGTGGAAGACCTAACCTCTGTACCTGTGAATGTGACCTTTCTTGGGGAAATAGGGTCTTTCTTTGAGGATATTATCAGTTAAGTCATACTGGGTTAGGGTGGGTTCTCCTCCTAGTCCCTTTTGAGTGATGTAAAAGGAGAGGACAGACACGGAAAAAGACTCCCACACAGTGGACAGATACCATGTGACAATGGAAGAGGAGACATCTATAAGCAGCAAAGGAATAGTAAGTATTGCTGGCAGCCAGTAGAAGTTTGGCGGGAAGTGTGGATCAGTTCCTCTCTCAGAACCCTAGAAGGAATCAACATAGTTGATACCCTGATTCAGACTTCCAGCCTCCAGAACTGTGAGACAATAAACTTCTGTTCCTTAAGCCACCTACTGTGTTGTATTTTTTTATGACAGTCCTAGGAAGCTAAGGCAGTGGATAAGGCATTTTGTAAGTTCCCATATGGTAATTTTGGCAGGAGCATTGCAGGAAGGGAAGGCAAATCTGTATCCAGAGTGTTTATTCCAGTAAGAACAAAGCATTTCTCCTTTTATACTGAAGCAGTCTAATGTAATCAATCTGCCACCAGGTAGCTGGCTGATCACCCTGGGGAATAGCATCATATTGAAGATTCAGTATTGTTCTCTGCTACTGGCAGATTGTGGCTGTAGCCAGGTCGGCCTTGGTGAGTGGAAGTTCCTGTTGCTAAGCCTATACATAACCTCCCTCCCTGCCACCACGGCCACGTAGTTCATGAGCCCATTGGGCAATGACAGGAGTAGATGGGGAAGGAGGCTGACTGTATCCACAGAACAGGTCAAACAACTTTATTATTAAAATCTTCCTCTGCTGAGGTCACCCTTTGGTGAGCATTCACATGGTACACAAATATGTTCACATCATTTGCCCACTCAGAGAGGTCAATCCACATACGTCTTTCCCCAGACCTCCCTGCCACCTTCCAATCATGTTCCTTCCAAGTTCCTGACAGTCCAGCCAAACCATTGGTGACAGTCCATAAATTGATATAGACTCATACCTCTGGCCATTTCTCTGTCCAAGCCAAATGAACAACCAAGTGCACTGCCTGAAGTTCTTTCCACTGGGAGGATTTTCCTTCAACACTGTTATGGATTGAATTATGTCCACACAAAGATATGCTGAAGTCCCAACTTCTGTACCAGTGATATGACCTTGTTTTGATATTGTTGTTCTTGTGCATGCTGTTGAGTCAATTCTGACTCAGCGACCCTATAGGACAGAGTAGAACTGCCCCATAGGGTTTCCAAGGCTGTAATCTTTATGGAAGCAGACTGCCAAATCTTTATCCTGAGAGCGGCTCGTGGGCCAAAACCACTGACCTTTTGGTTAGCAGTCATGTGCTTAACCACTGTGCCTTTCTTTGAAGATATGATCAGTTAACAAGGTCATACCAGAGAAGGATGGGTCTTAATCCCTTCTGAGTGCTCTTATAAAATGACAGAAAAGATGAAGAAACAGTCACACGGGAGGAGACACTATGCGCATCTGAAAGCCAAGAAGCTACCAGAAACCAGGATACAAGGAAGGCTCTTTCCCTAGAGCAGACAGAGAGAACATGGTTCTGCCCATGCCTTGAAATCAGATTCCTAGCCTTCAGAGTTGTGAGACAATAAATTTCTCTTCTTTAAAGTCACCCACTTTGTAGTGTTTGTTATAGAGCCCTAGCAATCAAACACCACTGTCCAGGAAATGGGCTGCAGTGCTGCAGGTGTTCATCTTCAAATGCTGCCTGTATATTGTACACAACCATCTGTAAACTAGGCCATTTTTCTCTTCCTCAGGCAACTGGTCCTAGGGAACACCCCATGAGGCCGTAAGTGTGGGCTGGGAGAGAGAGGGTAATAAAGCAGGAGTACAGGGCATGGGCATTTGGGCCACTTCCTCATGTAACTTATTGTGCCCTTCAGGGCCTGCTCTAACCTGATCTCATATACAGCTTCCCATTTCATGATAGAGTGATGCTATGCATCCCTAACTTTATGGCTTGGAGATCAGACAATACCCAGTTCATAGTGGGCAGCTCAGGTTGCATGGTAACGTGGTGGTAAGCATTCAGTCTCTCCTAAGGCACAATAGCAAGCCACAAGTTATTTCTTTATATATGTATTTTTTATTGTACTTTAGATGAAGGTTTACAGAACAAATAGTTTCTCATTAAACAGTCACTACACATATTGTTTTATGACATTGGTTAACAACCGCACAACATGTCAATACTCTCCCTTCTCGACCTTGGAGGACTTTTTTTGGTGAAAATATACATAGCCAAAGTTACACCATTTCAAAAGTTTCTACATGTACAATTCAGTGACATGGGTTACATTCTTCCAGTTGTGCTGCTATTCTCACTATCCTTTTCTAAATTATTCCATCACCATTATCTTCAACTCACTGCCCCCTAGGCTTCCCATTAAACCTTTTGAGTTGCTGTTGTCAATTTGATCTCACATAGATAATTCTTTCTTTTTTTCTTTTGTACCTTAGATGAAGGTTTGCAGAGCAAATAGTTTCTCATTAAACAGTAAGCATACTGTTTTATGACAGTGGTTAACAACCCCACGACACGTCAACACTCTCCCTTTTCAACCTTGGGTTCCCTATCACCAGCTTTCTTGTCCCCTCCTGCCTTCTAGTCCTCGTCCGTGGACTGCTGTGCCTCATTAATCCCGTTTTGTTTTATGAAGCTGTCCAATCCCTGACTGAACGGTAAACTTCGGGAGTGACTTCATTACTGAGCTAAAAGGGTGTCCAGGGGCCATACTCCCGAGGTTTCTCCAGTCTGTCAGGCCAGTAAATCTGGTCTTTTTTTTTTTTGGTGAGTTAGAATTTTGTTCTACATCCTT
>NW_004443980.1:1046763-1048067 GCF_000243295.1 Trichechus manatus latirostris
AGAACAAATCAGGCAAACAAACAAAAAAAAGCCCCAGGGGTCCCACCAGTGTGGAGTCATGAGCCAGGAAGCAGTTTCACAGTCAAGCGGTGTTTCGCAGCCTTTCAGGAAGAAGCAAAGATGGCACACGGAGCCAGGTATTTGAGAGAAAGGAGGGGGAGGTGGTGAGAGGTAAGGAAGAAATCTAAAGGAGCATAAAAAAGCAACACCAGCAGCCAACAAATGGCACTCAGGGAGCTTGCCAGTGGAGGCGGGTGGAATCCAAGCAACACTGGGGTGAAGCCAGTACTTCCCGGCCAAGAGACGGGGGCTGCAGGAAGCAGAGGAGGCTAAGTGGGGGTGAAGAAGTGTGGGGGGTGGGAAACCATATATCGTAGGTTACCAGTTTTTCTGTCTCCTGCTTGAAGCTCCTTGAAGCTGCTTTCTCATATCCCCTGTTCACTGATCTCTGATAGGAGTCCCAGATGGCAGATCCGAGTTGCTGTAGCTGATAGGGGACCTCTGCATGTATCACTCCTCACTCTCTGTTCTCGGTCAGTTTCTTTTTTTTTTTTCTTTACTGTGCTTTAGATGAAGGTTTACAGAACAGATTAGTTTCTCATTAAACAATTAATTCACATATTGATTTATGACATTTGTTGCCAACCCCAAAACATGTCAACACTCTCCCCTTATCGACCTTGGGTTCCTCATTTCCATTTTTTCAGCTTTCCTGTCTGCTCCTGCCTTCTAATCCTTGCTCCTGGGCTGATGTTCCCATTTAATCTCCTGTATATAGTTGAGCTACATGTATTACAGCTTGTTTTATGGGCTTCTCTATCTTTGGCTGAAGAGTGATCTTCAGGAGTGACTTCAATATTGAGTTAAAAGGGTGTCTGGGGGCCATACTCTCTGGGCTTCTCCAGTCTCTGCCAGACCATAAGCCTGGTGTTTTTTTGAGTTTGAATTTTATTCTACATTTTTCTCCAGCTCTGTCTGGAACCCTCTATTGTGATCCCTGTAGATAGATTTTTTTTTTTATTGTTGTAGTTTAGATAAGTTTACATTTCAAGTTAGTCTCCCATACAAAAATTTATACATACATTATTATGGTGACCCTAATTGCTCCCCCATACTGTGACAGCACACTCCTCCTTTCCAACTGATTCCCTGTGTCCATTCAACTAGCTCCTAACCCTCTCTGCCTTCCCATCTCACCTCCAGACAGAAGCTGCCCATTTAGTCTCTTGTATCTACTTAAGCTAAGAGGCATACTCCTCACGATTATCACTTTATGTCCCACAGTCCAGTCCTATCCCTGTCTG
>NW_004443980.1:1051825-1089120 GCF_000243295.1 Trichechus manatus latirostris
CTTTATGGCCTAATAGGTGGTCTATTCTGGAGAATGTTCCATGTGCACTGGAAAAGAAAGTATACTTGGCTGCTGTTGGGTGGAGTGTTTGGTATATGTCTATGAGATCAAGTTGGTTGATTGTAGCATTTAGCTCTTCCGTGTCTTTGTTGAGCTTCTTTCTGGATGTTTTGTCCTTCATCGAAAGTGGCATGTTGAAGTCTCCTACTACTATCATGGAGCTGTCTATCTATCTTTTTAGTGCCGCTAGAGTTTGTTGTATGTATTTTGGAGCCCTGTCATTGGGTGCATTAATATGTATTATAGTTACGTCCTCCTGGTGTATTGACCATTTAATCATTATACAGTGTCCTTCGTTATCCTTTGTGGTGGATTTTACTTTAAAGTCTATTTCATCAGAGATTAATATTGCCATCCCTGCTCCTTTTTGAGTGTTGTTTGCTTTATATACATTTTTTCCATTCTTTGAGTTTTTGCTTGTTTGTGTTTTTAAGTCTCAGGTGTGTCTCTTGTAGGCCAATCTGCCACTCTGTCTCTTTATTGGTGCATTTAATCCATTTACATTCAGGGTAATTATTAATAGGTATGAGTTTAGTGCCGTCATTTTAATGTCTTATTTTGTGTGTTGTTCACAGTTTCTTTGTTCACCTTAAATTTCTGTGCTGAGTCATTTTTATTTATGTATTTTCTTTTCATCTTTTTCATTGTTTTTGATTTTGTGTTTTCTTCCTCCAGAAAATTTATTGATTCTTTATTTTGGGAACTTGCTGAAGCCATCATGGACTGCCTGTTTATGTGATTTGATATTGACTGTTGTCTCTGAGCCATCAATAAGTTAGTATAAGTTTATTTTATTTTTCTAGTTTTTTATTTTGATTTGTAGGATTGTTAGTTTCCTTTGTGGTTACCTTAATATTTACTCCTATTTTTCTTAGTTTATACCAGTCTTTTATTTCTTTATATTACCTTGATTTCCTCTCCATACGAAAAATCTATGTCTACATTTTTTAAATCCCTCACTTTTGTTTTAATATTGTCATTTTTTACATATTGGTATTTCTGTTTCCCAATTTTCAATATTTTAGCTTTGATGTATTTTTGTGACTTCCCTATCTGAGTCAATATCTGGTTGCTCTGTCCTGTGTTCTAGTCTTGTGTTGTTATCTGATGTTATTGATTTTCTAACTGGAGGACTCCCTTTAGTATTTGTTGTAATTTTGGCTTGGTTTTTGCAAAATTTTCTAAACTTCTGTTTCTCTGGAAATGCCCTAATTTTGCCATCAAATTTGGCTGGCAATTTTTTTCCTTCAAGGCTTTATATATGCATCCCATTGCCTTCTTGCCTGCATGCTTTCTGCTGAGTAGTCCGAACTTATTCTATTTGACTCTCCTTTGTAGAAGACTTTTTTTTTGTCCTTAGCCACTCTTAAAATTCTCTCTTTATCTTTGATTTTGGCAAGTTTGATTATAACATGTCTTGGTGACTTTCTTTGTTTGATCTACCTTATGTGGGGTTTGATGAGCATCTTGGATAGATATCTTCTCATCTTTCATGATATCAGGGAAGTTTTCTGTCAACAAATCTTCAACAATTTTCTCTGTATTTTCTGTTATCCCTCCCTGTTCTGGTACTCCAATCACTCGTAGGTTATTTCTCTTAATAGAGTCCCACATAACTCTTAGAGTTTCTTCATTCTTTTTAATTATTTTATCTGATTTTTCCTCAAATAAGTTGGTCACTAATGACACTAATTCTGACTTCTACTGCCTCAATTCTGCTCCTATGACTTTCTATTGAGTTGTCTAATTCTGAAATTTTATTGTTAATCTTCTGGATTTCTGATTGCTGTCTCTCTATGGATTCTTGCAGCCTATTAAATTTGTCATTATGCTCTTGAATAACTTTTTTAAGTTCTGCTACTGCTTTGTCTGTATGTTCTTTGGATTTCTCTGCATTTTGATGAATTTCCTTTATAATTTCTTTAAGTGTTCTGTATATTAATCTTTTGTATTCTGCCTTGGTAATTCCAAAAAATTCTCTTCCTCCAGAAAATTTATTGATTCTGTATTTCAGGAGCTTGCTGAAGCCATCATGGACTGCCTCTTTATGTGATCTGATATTGACTGTTGTCTCCGAGCCATCAATAAGGCATCATAATTTTATTTTATATCTGTTCAGTGTGTCCTAGCTTCTTGTTTTGTTTTGATATGCCCAAATAGCTTGCTTGTGTGTGCAAGTTTGGTTATTGGTGCCTTTGAAGCTCTAACGTCCTGTCACCAGGTAGTTAGGTCTATGTGTGCCCAGGAGTCCATTAAAATTTCCAGTATGGATTCAGCTCAGGTGTCCAGGCAGTCAGTCATCAAGTGTGTGGTGCAGGCTCTCAACTACAGTCTTAGCGAAACATGGGTGATTGGTGTAGGCACAGGTGTCTGGCTGCAGTAGGGGGTCACATGCTGAGCAAGGCAGGGGGCTGAGGGTTACCACTGAGTGTCTGAAAGGAAGCGTGTCCATGTTCCTTAGAGTGAGTAGGTAGGTGAGTTTTGCAGCCAGACTATGAGCACCCTACTCCGTTGGCTGTAAGTACTGGGGGGCACCACTTATTCTTGGACCCCTGTAGCAGATGGCTAGGTGGCATGGGTGGAGCCACCAGTCCTCAAGCCCCTGATGCAGACAGGTAAGCTGCCTGCTTAAAGGGCAGAGCAGTGTCAAGCAACACAAATCTCTCACTTCACAGCTGAAACAGCTGAAGTTAGACTTCAGGTTTTACCCTCATGTACTGTGGTAGTGAGTGTTTACGCTGTTGAGATGGGTCCACACAAGTCTATATAGGGGTTGAAGGAATTCAAAGGCTGTGGACCCCTTATGCCTGTGCCTAGGCAAAGGAGCTGTGCCAACCCTGAGTTCCTGGCTTAGGGGAGCTGGTAGCTTATTTTTTCCCTGTTTGTTGATTTGTTCCCCCTCCAAGGGCAGGAGAATGGGTCAAGGCACTTTATGGCATCTACTTCTGGCCCAGGGGACTCATAGATCGCTGTAGCCAGCCGAACCCGCTGTAGAGCGGGGAGGGAGGAGGTAAATGGGAGAGAGGTATTTCCCAAATTTTTTTTTTTTTTTTTAAATCCCCGTGAATGGCCGCACGCATGTACTTCTCTTTAGCGACTTGGGTGCTGCTTTTCACTGGTTTGGAGTGTCCAAGCAGAATCTTTGCTGCCGGATCTCTCTCAGTGTGGAAACTGCCTCCCGAGGGTGTGCGCGGAGCTGTATGGATGCCTCACTGCGTTCCCCAAGCTGGTCCGGGCTGAAGGGCTGCAGCTTCTGTGAGGTCAGGTCAGGGAATTCCTTGCTGCTTCCAAACCGTCTCTCTCTCTCCCCCCGCCACTCAGTACAATTCCTCAACTTTGCCTTGTTCAGGGATCCTAGATATTCATATACAATCAAATCACTTGTTTTTTCAGGTCTTTGTTGTAAGAGGGACAAAGGAAGCTGTCTGACTACTCCACCATCTTGGCCCCACCTCCTCTCTCAGTCAGTTGCTTATTCCATTCGGTGCTTGGCTGAGCTCTTTATCTCTTCCTTTGATGCTTAGGGTTTCAGGATTGACGTGTGAGTCTGTTTGACTTAGTTTTTTGGATCTTTGCTGCGGAAAGACGGCATGGTGTTTCTGACTACAGTGCCATGTTGCCTGGAAGTCCCCACAAGTTATTTCTTAAAAGGAGAGTAGTTACCCTCAGAGGGTAACAGGGCTTTGCTCCAAAATCCTAAGGTTCTGCACTGTGTTTCACCTGAAGGGATCTGCCAAAGGCTCCGAACAGTCTCTGTTTGCCACTGACATTTCACACACCATCAGATCTGCTGAATCATGTGGCTCAAGTGTTAGAGCAGCTTGCAGGGCAGCCTGGACCTGTTGCAGAGCCTTCTTCTGTTCTGGGCTCCACTCAAACCCAGCAGCTTTTATAGTAACTCAGTAAATGGGCAGGAGTAACACACTCAGATGAGGACTATGTTGCCTCCAAAATCCAAACAGGTCTACTGGTTATTGTACCTCCTTTTCAGTCATAGAAGGGGCCAAATATGACAATTTACCCTTCACCTTAGCAGGGATATTTCAACATGCCCCACACCACTGGGACCCTAGAAATTTCATCTTTATTAACTCTACTTTAAGCCTCCACAAGGTAACCTCCCAGTACCCCTAAGCTCCCCACCTGTACATGCAGGAGCCCTAAGCTTCGCCATGTAACTAAGAGCCTCTAGTTCAGAAAATCCATTCTGTTAATTCCTATATATATGAATTTCTACAAATTATTCTTATGTAACCATAACAATAGGACTTAGAATATGTTTCACCAATTATTAGTTTGTGTCACAGGTAGATTTTTAAATGTAAAGAATAGATGTATTCTAGAAAGAAAAGAAAATTTTCCTGGCAACCCAAGACCTGTTGCTGGATCCCCAGTGTCTCGCTGTTAGATTTTGGGTACAGAACTCATATTCTGACTGGTTGTTCCCATCTAGGAATTATATCTTAGTTGTGGGTCTACTTTCTGAATTTATGTCTGCAAGCTTGTGTCTGCAACAAGCATGTCCTGATTATGCTTCCATATTAACTGTTGTTGTTAGGTGCCGTAGAGTCAACTCTATGTACAACAGAACAAAACTGCACAGTCCTGTGCCAACCTCACAATCATTGCTATGCTTGAGCCCATTGTTGCAGCCATTGTGTCAACCCATCTTACTGAAGGTCTTCCTCTTTTTTGCATGATGTCCTTTTCCAGGTACTTGTCCCTCCTGATAATATGTCTAAAGTACATGAGATGAAGTCTTGCCATCATCAATTCCAGGGAGCACTCTGGCTGTATTTCTCCCAAGACAGACTTGTTTGTTCTTCTGGCAGTCCATGGTATATTCAATATTCTTCATCAACACCATAATTCAAAGGCATCACTTCTTCTTCAGTCTTCCTTATTCATTGTCCAGCTTTTGCATTCATATGAGGTGATTGAAAATATCATGGCTTGGGTCAGGTGCATCTTAGCCCTCAAAGTGATATCTTTGCATTCAACACCTTAAAGAGATATTTTCAAGCAGATTTGCCCAATGCAATACATTGTTTGATTTCTTGGCTGCTGCTTTCATGGGCGTTGATTGTGGATACAAGCAAAATGAAATCCTTGACCATGTCAATCTTTTCTCCATTTATCATGATGTTACTTATTGGTCCATTTGTGAGGATTTTTGTTTTCTTTATGTTGAGGTGTAATCCATATTGAAGGCTGTAATCTTTGACCTTCATTAATAAGTGCTTCAAGTCTTCTTCACTTGCAGCAAGCAAGCTTGTGCCATTTGCATATCGCAGGTTGTTAATGAGTCTTCCTTCAGTCCTAATGTTGTGTTCTTCTTCATATAGTCCAGCTTCTTGGATTATTTGCTCAGCATACAGATTGAATAAGTATGGTGAAAGGATACAACCCTAACGCACACCTTTCATGACTTTATACCACACAGTATCCCCTTGTTCTGTTCAAACAACTGCCTCTTGATCTATGTACAGGTTCCTCATGAGCACAGTTAAGTGTTCTGGAATTCCCATTCTTCGCTATGTCATCCATAATTTGTTATGATCCACACAGTCAAATGCCTCTGCATAGTTAATAAAGCACAGGTAAACATGTTTCTGCTTTCAGTCATGATACGTCTGACATCAGCTATGATATCCCTCATTCCATGTCCTCTTCTGAATCTGGCTTGAGTTTCTGGCAGTTCCTTGTCAAGGTACTGCTGCAGCCGCTTTTGAATGCTCTTCAGCAAAATTTTACTTGTGTATGATATTAATGATATTTTTTGATAATTCCTGCATTCTGTTGGAATGGGTACAAATATGGATCTCTTCCAGTCAATTGGCCAGGAAGCTGTCTTCCAAATTTCTCTACATAGACGAATGAGCACTTCCAGCACTGCATCTATTTGTTGAAACGTCTCAATTGGTATTTCATCAATTCCTGAAGCCCTGTTTTTTGCCAGTGCCTTCAGTGGAGCTTGGAGCTCTTTGAATACTATCAGTTCTTGATCATATGCTACCTCCTGAAATGGCTGAACATCGAACAATTCTTTTTGGTGAATCTTTGTATTCCTCCAATCTTCTTTTGATGTTTCCTGTGTCATTCAATATTTTCCCCATAGAGTCCTTCAAAATTGCAACCTGAGACTTGAATTTTTTCTTCAGTTCTTTTAGCTTAAGACATGCTGAGTGTGTTCTTCCTTTTTGGTTTTCTAACTCCAAGTCTTTGCATACTTCATTAAAATACTTTACTTTGTCATCTCGAGATGCCCTTTGAAATCTTCTGTTCATATCTTTTGCTTCATCATTTCTTCCATTCACTTTAGCTACTCTATGTGCAAGAGCAAGTTTCAGAGTCTCTTCCGACATCCATTTTGGTCTTTTCTTTCTTTCTTGTCCTTTTAATGACTGTTATGGATTGAATTGTGTCCCACCAAAATGTATGTCAACTTGGCTAATCCATGATTCCCAGTATTGTGTGATTGTCCACCATTTTGTCATCTGATGTGATTTTTTTATGTGTTGTAAATCCTACCTCTATGATATTAATGAGGTGGGATTAGCAGCAGTTATGTCAGTGATTCAGGACTCAATCTACCAGATTAGGTTGTGTCTTGAGTCAATTTCTTTTTCAATATAAAAGAGAGAAGCAAGCAGAGACAGGAGGATCTCATACCATGAAGAAAGGAATGCCTGGAGTGGAGCATGTCCTTTGGACCCAAGATTCCTGTGCTGAAAAGCTCCTAGACCAGGGGAAGTTTGATGAGAAGGACCTTCCCCCAGAGCCAACAGAGAGAGAAAGCCTTCCCCTAGAACTGGCACCCTGAATTTGGACTTCTAGCCTCCTAACCTGTGACGGAATAAATTTCTCTTTGCTAAAGCCATCCACGTGTGGTATTTCTGTTATAGCAGCACTAGATGATTAAGACAATGACCTTTTGCTTTCTTCATGTATGATGACCTTGATGTCATCCCACAGCTCATCTAGTCTTCAGTCATCAGTGTTGATTGTATCAAATCTATTCTCGAGATGGTCTCCATATCCAGGTGGGATATACTCAAGGTTGTATTTTGGCTGTCACGAACTTGTTTTCATTTTCTTCAGCTTCATCCTGAACTTGCATATGAGCAATTGATGGTCTGTTTTGCAGTTAGCCCCTTGCCTTGTTCTGACTGATGATATCGAGCTTTTCCATCGCCTCTTTCCACAGATTAGTCAATTTGATTCCTGTGTTTTCACATCTGGTGAGGTCCACGTGTATAGTTGCCGTTCATGTTGTTGAAAAAAAGTATTTGCAATTAACAAGTCATTGATCTTGCAAAATTCTATCATGTGATCTCTCAAGTCGTTTCTATCACTAAGGCCATATTTTCCAACTACTGATCCTTCTTCTTTGTTTCTAACTTTTGCATTCCAATCATCAGTAATTATCAATGCATCTTGATTGCATGTTTGATCAATTTCAGACTGCAGAAGCTGGTAAAAATCTTCAATTTCCTCATCTTTGGCATTAGTGGTTGATGTGTAAATTATAATAATAGTTGTATTAATTGCTCTTTCTTGTTAGCGTATGAATATTCTTCTATCACTAACAGTGTTGTACTTCAGGATAGATCTTGAAATGTTCTTTTTGACAATGAATGCAATGCCATTCCTCTTCAATTTGTCATTCTCAGCAAGTAGACCATATGATGGTCTGATTCAACATAGCCAATACCAGTTCATTTCAGCTCATTAATACATAGGATGTGGGTCTGTATGCATTCCATTTTATTTTTAATGACTTCTAATTTTCCTAGATTCATGCTTCGTACAGCCCACGTTCTGATTATTAATGGATGTTTGCAGCTGTTTCTTCTCATTTTGAGGCATGCCACATCAGCAAATGAAGGTCCTGAAAGCTTGACTCCCTCTACCTCATTAAGGTCGACTCCACTTTGAGGAGGCAGCTCTTCCCTAGTCGTATTTTGAGTGCCTTTCAACCTGAGGGGCTCATCTTCCGGCACTATATCAGACAATGTTTCTCTGCTATTCATAAGGTTTTCAATTGGCCAATTTTTGCAGAAGTAGACTGCCAGGTCCTTCTTCCTAGTCTGTCTCAGTCTGGAAGCTGTGTTGAAACCCATCCACCAAGGGTGACCCTGTTTGTATTTGAAATACCAATGGCATAGCTTCCAGGATCCCAGCAACATGAAAGCCACCATAGTAAGACAAACTGATAGATGCATGGGGATATTAATTGTATCTTTACCTAAATTTGTGGATTTGTTCAGACCCTTGGTCTTAACCCTCCTAGTATGGGTCATTCCACCTAGTCTGTCTCATGACAAAACCCTGGTCAGAATAACATGTTCACTCTCAAAACCCTCTGGCTGAGACTGGAAATACTAATAATTATGGTGTCAATATTGATGAGCTGTGCCTTCTACCCTTCCAAGGGGGCCACTAGCTTAGGGATGGTAAAAGCAATCCCAGAAGCCTATTTCACAGTTTAGAACTCCTTCCTGAATGTGTTTCCTCATTTAAGGTGAGGGACCAAGGTTTACCCACCAAACTACTCCAATCTTCAGAACTAATCCTTGGCTCCACCCCAGAATATACCCCTACTTCAGCTGTGAAACTGTAGAAACACTATTTTTTTTCAATAGGTGTACAGTTTATTGACAACAATTACAATAATTGGCTGTGCAACCCTACCTGTAATCAATGCCGTATTTCCATCACAGTTACCCCCCCTTCCCCCTCACTCCCACCCCTGGTAACCACTAATAAACTTTGTTCTCTATACGTTTGCCTTTTCTCATCTTTTTATATATGTGAAGTTATACAATATTTGTCCTTTTGTGACTGACTTATTTCACTCAACCTAATGCCTTTCAGCTCCATCCATATTGTAGCATGTATCAAGACTTCATTTCTCCTACTGACTGAAGCAGTATTCCATCATATGTATGTACCACATTTTGTTTATCCATTCATCTGTTGATGGGCATTTAGGTTATTTCCACCTTTTGGCTATTGTGAATAGTGCTGCAATGAACACCGGTCTATAGGTCTCTTTTTGAGTCTCTGCTTTCAAGTCTTTTTGGTATATACCTGGGAATGGAATTACTGGGTCATATGGTAGTTCTATTTTTAGTTTCTTGAGGAACTGCCACACTGTTTTCCACAACTGTACGATTTTGCTTTCCCACCAGCAATGGAAAAGGGTTCCAATTTCCCCACATCCTTGCCAATATTTGCTAGTTCTGTTTTTTTATTGTTTTTTTTTTTTTTGTGTGTGTGTTTTTAGCTATTCTAGTGGAAGTGAGATGGTATCTCATTGTGGTTTTGATTTGCATCTCTCTGATGGCTAATGACACTGAGCATCTTTTCATGTGTTTGGTGGCCATTTGAATGTCCTCTTTGGTGAAATGTCTATTCAAGTCCTTTGCCCATTTCATGATTGAGGTATCTGTCTTTTTGCTGTTAAGTTGTCAAAGTTTTATGTATATTTCAGTTATTAGATTCTTGTCAGATACATGGTTTTGGAAGATATTCTCCAGTAGGTAGCTTCTCTTTTCACTTTTTTGGTAAAGTCCTTTGATGAAGAGAAGTTTTTAATTTTTATGAGATCCCATTTATTTACTTTGTCTTTTGCTGTTTGTGTTTTTGTTATTATATTAGATAATCCATTGTTAAAAAGCTAGATCTGACAGCATTTCCCCTGTTTGTTTGTTTTCCTAAGAATTTTATGGTTTTAGTTTGCACGTTTACATCCTTAATCCATTTTGAATCTGTTTTTCACCTATGGCGTGAGGCATGAATCCTGTTTCATTCTTCTGCCTGTGGAAATCCAATTTTCCCAATGCCATTTATTGAAGAGACTCTTCCTTCCCTATTGAATGGACTTAGCACCCTTGTCAAAAATCAGCCGACCATAGACGTATGGGTTTATTTCTGGACTTTCAATTCTATTGCATTGGTCTATGTTATACCAGTACCAGGCTGCTTTGATTACTGTAGCTGTATAGTGTGTTTTAAAATCAGAAACTGTGAGTACTCTTACTTTGTTCTTCTCTTTCAACATTGCTTTAGCTATTCGGGGCCTCTTGCCATTCCATATACAGTTGAGGATTGGTCTTCTATTTCTGTAAAGAAGGCTGTTGGAATTTTCATTGGGATTGCATTGAATCTATACATTGCTTTGAATAGTATTGATAACTTAACAATATTAAGTCTTCCAATCCATGAACATGGAACATCTGTCCATTTAAGTCTTTTTTAATCTCTTTCAGCAGTGTTTTATAGTTTTCATTGTATAAGTCTTTCACTCCCTGATTAGATTTATTCCTAGGTATTTTATTCTCTTAGATGCTATCATAAATAGAATTGTTTCCCTAATTTCCCTTTCAGCTTTCTCATTGCGGGTGTATAGAAACTCAAAAGATTTTTGTTTGTTGACCTTGTACCCTGCAACTTTGCTAAATCCCTCTATTAGCTCTAGAAGTTTTCTTGTGGTATCTTTGGAATTTTCTACATATAGGATCATATCATCCACAAATAGAGATAATTTTACTTCTTCTTTTCCAATCTGGATACCTTTTATTTCTTTTTCTTGTCTTATTGCTCTGGCTAGGACTTCTAATACAATATTGAATAGAAGTGATGACAGTGTCACCTTTGTCTTGTTCACAATTTCAAAAGGAAAGCTCTCAGTCTTTCTCCATTAAGTATAATGCTGGCTGTTGGCTTTTCATATATGCCCTGAATCATACTGAGGAATTTCCCTTGTATTCCAATCTTCTTTAGGATTTTCATCAAGAACGGGTATTGGATTTTATCAAATGTTTTTTTCTGCATCCATAGAGATGATCGTTCTTTTGTTGTTGCTGTTGTTATTCTGTTGATATGGCATATTACATTGATTGACTTTCTAATGTTGAACCATCTCTGCATTCCTGGAAAAAAATCTTGCTTGGTCATGGTGTATGATTCTTTTAATATGCTGTTGGATTCTGTTTGCTAGTATTTTGCTGAGGATTTTTGCATCTATCTTCAAAAGAGATTTTGGCCTGTAGTTTTTTCTTGTAGTGTCTTTGTCTGGTTTGTGTATCAGGGTTATGTTTGCTTCATGGGATGAATTAGGGAGTATTCCTTCCTTCTCTCTTTTGGAAGAGTTTAAACAATACTGGTGTCAATTCTTCTCTAAATATTTGGTAGAATTCCCCAGTGAAGCCATGTGGTCCAGGACTTTTTTTTTTTTTGTTGGGAGATTTTCAATCTCTTCACTTGTCATGGGTCTGTTGAGACTTTCTATTTCCTCCTGAGTCAGTTTGAGTAGGTTGTGTGCTTCTAAGAATTTGTTCATTTCATTTAGGTTATTGAGTTTTTGCTGTACAGTTGTTCATAATAATCTGTCATATTTCTCTTTATTTCTATCGGGTCAGTTGTAATACCTCCTCTTTTATTTTGGTTATTTGTATTTTTTCTTTTCTTTGTCAGTCTAGTTAAAGTTTTGTCAATTTTATTGATCATTTCGAAGAAATCAACTTTTGGTTTTATTGATTCTATTGTTTTCTTTTCAGTTTTATTTATTTCTTCTCTGATCTTTGTTATTTCCTTTCTTCTGGTAGGTTTAGGCTTAGTTTGAGCTTCTCTTTCTTGTTACTGGAGTTGCCAAGTTAGGCTGTTGACTTGAGATTTTTCTTCTTTCTTCATGTAGGCATTTATTTCTCTAAGCTTCCCTCTCAGTACTGCCTTTGCTGCATCCCATAAGTTTTGGTATGCTGTGCAATCATTTTCTTCATTTGACTCTAGAAAATTTGTGATTTCTTCCTTGACCCATTGGTAGTTTAATAGTGTGTTGTTTAATTTCCATATGTTTGTGTATTTTGCAGGTTTTTTTTTTTTTTCTGTTGTGAATTTCTAGCTTCACTCCATTGTGGTCAGAGAGAATACTTTGTGTGGTTTCAATTTTTTAAAATTTATTGAGACTTGCTTTGTGACCTAACATGTAATCTATCCTGAAGAATGAGCCATGTGCACTGTAGTACAATGTACATTGTGCTGTTTTTGGGTGGAGCATTTTCTATATTTCTGTTAAGTGTAGTTGTTTTATAGTGTCATTCAGGTCCTCTGTTTCCTTGTTGATCTTCTTTCTAGATGTTCTGTCCAATATTAAAAGTGGTGTATTGAAGCCTCCAACTATTATTGTGGTACTATCTATTTCTTCTAGAAGCACTGTCTTGATTGGAAGTTGCTTGCTCCTTCAGCAGCATCTGCCAGTGTTAGGACTCTTTTTTTAATACTTTACTATGTTTTAGGTGAGCGTTTACACAGCAAATTGGGATCCCATTCAACAGTTTTTATACAAATTGTTCTGACATTGGCTACAATTTTCACAATGTGTCAGCCCTCTCATTATTTCCATTCTGTTTGTTCTGTTTCCATTGATCTAGCTTTCTGTTCCTCTCCTTGCCATTTCATCTTTAGTTTTGGGTAAGTGTTGACTGTTTGGTCTCATATAGCTGATTTTTTTAAAAGGGAGCACATTATTCACAGGTTATATCGTTTGTTTTATAAGCCATTCTATTATTTGGCTGAAAGGTGACCTCCAGGAATAGCTTTGGTTCCATGTTCAAAGGGTATCTTAGGGTGATAGTCTTGGGAGTTCCTCTGGTCTCTATCAGTCCAGTAAGTCTGGTCTTTTTTATGAATTTGAATTTTGTTCTATGGTCTTCTCCCATTTTATCTGGAACCTTCTATTGTGTCACTGGTCAGAATGGTCAGTAGTAATAGCCAGGCACCATCTGGTTCTTCTAGTCTCAGGGTAAATGAGGCCATTGTTCTTATGGGCTATTTGTCCTGTGGACTAGTTTCTTCTCTGAGTCTCTGGTTTCCTTCATTCTCTTTTGTTCTAGGTGAGTAGAGACCAATGGTTGTATCTTAGATGGCTGCTTGCAAGCTTTTAAGACCCCAGGCACTACTCACCAAACTAGGATGTAGAACATTATCTTTATGAACTGTGTTATGCCAGTTGACTGAGTTGTTCCATGAGACTATGGTCCCAAGCCTTTTGACTCAGTAAACCAATCCTGCGAGTTGTCTGGTTATGTCTAGGAAGCCTCCATAACGGGACCTCCTATGTAGTTTTTTACATATGTGGAATATATATGCAGCACATACAAATGTGTATATACGTATGCCTACAGATAGACCTATACATGCATGTGCATGTACCTGTACATGCCCTCTTATAGACATATATGCATAATATCTACCCATGTAAACACACGTATTTTTTGACTGTTGTTACTGTTGTTGCAGAATTGTATATGTTATAGCATTTACTGAAATTGTCCCTTTTTCTTGTGTGCTTCTTATTGTCTTCATTTACCTTGGTCATGTTGTGCAGCCATCACCCATATTTGGTATTACCTTTCTCATCACCAAAAATAACAAGTGTCTACTATCTAGAAAGTGATTTCCCCTCAATCCCCCTCCCACCCCTGGTAACCATCAAAGAACATTGCTTTCTGTGTGTATATCTATTCTTGACTTTTGATAATAGTAAGACCATACAATATTTATCCTTTTGTGATTGACTTATTCCACTTAGCATAACATCCTCCAGATTCATATGTGTTATGTTTCATTGTTTCCTCATTATTCTTTATAGTTGCATAGTATTCCATTGTATGTATGTATCACAATTTGTTTATCCATTCATCTGTTGATGGGCACTTAGGTTGTTTCCATCTTTTTGCTATTGTGAATAATGCTGAAGTGAACATAGGTGTGCATATGTCTATTGGTATCACTGCTCTTACACAGCTAGGAGTGGGATTACTAGATCATAAGGTATTTCTATTTCTAGCTTTTTGAGGAACCATCATACCATTTTCCATAGTGGTTGTACCATTTTACAATCTCACCAGCAGTGTATAAGAGTTCCAATCTCCCCATAACCTCACCAACATTTGTTGTTTTCTGTTTTTTTTGATGAGTGCCATTTTACAGAATTGAGATGGTATGTCACTGTAGTTTTGATTTGTATCTCTCTAATGGTTAATTGGAGCCCTGGTGGCATAGTGGTTAAGAGCTCGGCTGCTAACCAAAAGGTTGGCAGTTCAAATCCACCAGCCACTCCTTGGAAACCCTATTGGACAGTTCTAGTCTGTCGTATAGGATTGCTATAAATCAGAATCAACTTGACGGCAATGGGTAATGGCTAATTATTGTGAGCATCTCTTCATGTATTTGTTGGCCGTCTAAATGTCCTCTTTGGTGAAGTGTCTGTTCATGTTTTTTGCCCATTTTTTCATTGGATTGTCTTTTTGCTGTTGAGTTGTTGGAGTTTTCTATATATTTTAGAGTTAGACCCTTGCCAGATATGTCATTGCCAAAGTTTTTTGCCAAGTTTGTAGGTTCTCTTTGTACTATTTTGGCATACACAATGTTGTACTCAAAGTCTTTGACAAGCGTAAGTATTTAATTTTTAGGAGGCCCCACTTATCTGATTTATCTTCTGTTGTTCATGCATTTTTAGTGTGTTTGATAGACTATTTATGCCAAAAATTAGGTCCCCTAATTTTGTCCCTATGTTATCTTCCAGGAACTTTATAGTTTTAGCTTTAACGTTTAGGTCTTTAATCCACTTTGAGTTAGTGTTTGTGCATGGTGTGAAGTATGGATTATGTTTCATTTTTCTGCAAATGGATATCTAGTTTTGCCAGCACTATTTGTTAAAGAGACTATTTCTTCCCCATTGAATGGACTTCGACCCCTTGTCAAAGATCAGCTGCCTGTAGATGGATGGATTTACTTCTGAGTTCTCATTTCTATTCCATTCGTTTATGTGTGTGTTGTTGAACTAGTACCAGGCTGTTTCGACTACTGTGGCTGTATAGTAAGGTTTGAAATTGGGAATTTTAAGGCTTCCTACTTTATTCTCCTTCTTCAATATTTCTTTAGCTATTCAGGACATCTTTCCTTTCCATAGGAGCCCTGGTAGCGCAGTGGTTAAGAGCTACAGCTGCTAACCAAAAGGTCAGTAGTTGAAATCCACCAGCCACTCCTCGGAAACCCTATGGGGTAGTTCTACTCTGTCCTATAGGGTTGCTATTAGTCGGAACTGACTCGATGACAACAGGTTTGGTTTGTTTTTTTGGTTTTCCTTTCCATATAAAGTTGGAGATTAGTTTTTCCATTTCATTAAAGAATGTTACTATTATCTATAGATCGCTTTAGTTATTATTGACATTTTTGCAAAGTTAAGTCTTCCAGTCCATGAGCATGGAATGTTTTTCCATTTATGTAAGTCTCTTCCGGTTTCCTGCAGTAAAGTTTCATAGTTTTCCTTGTGTAGGTCTTTTACGTCCTTGGTTAGGTTTATTACTAGGTATTTTATCCTTTCGGGGGCTATTGTAGATGGTTTTTTTTGTTAAATTTCCTTTTTGGAGTTCCCCTTGTTACTGCAGAGGAACCCAACTGATTTTCGCGTGTTGATCTTGTACCTGTCACTTTGCTGAATCCTTCTACTAGTTCTAGTAACTTTCTTGTGGAGTATCTGAGATTTTCTATGTCACCTGTGAATAAGGATAGTTTTACTACTTCCTTTCCAATTTGGATACCCTTTATTTCCCTTTCTTGCCTTATTGCTCTAAGACTTGCAGTACAATATTGAATAATAATGGTGATAATGAGCTTCCTTGTCTCATTCCCGTTCTCAAGGAGAAGGCTCTCAGTCTTTCTCCACTGAGAATAATGTTGGCTCTTGGTTCTGCATATATGACCTTAATTATGTTGAGGAATTTCCCTTCTATTCCTATTTTGCTAAGAGTTTTTTTTTATCAGGAAGGTGTGTTGAATTTTATCAAATGCCGTTTCTACATCGATTGAAATGATCGTGTGATTATTTTCCGTTATTTATGTGGTGAATTACATTGATGGATTAGCTAATGTTGAACCAGCCTTGCATCCCTGGTATGAATCCCCCTTAATCATGATTTATTTATTTATTTTTTGATATGCTGTTGAATTATGTTGGCTAGAATTTTGTTGAGAATTTTTGCATCTATATTCACGAGGGATATTGGTGTGTAATTTTCTTTTTTGTGTGATGTCTTTGCTTGGCTTTGGTGTCAGGGTTATGCTGGCTTCATAGAATAAATTAAGGAGTACTTCTCCCATTTCTATGTTCTGGAATAGTTTCAGTAGGATTGGTGTTAACTGTTCTCTGAACGTTTGGTAGAATTCTCCAGTGAAGCTGTCTGGGCTGGGGCTTTTTGTTGTTGTTGTTGTTAGGGTTTTTTTTTAAATTTTATTCTATGACCTCTTCAATTTCTTCTTTTCTTATGGGTCTGTTCAGATTTTCTACCTCTATTTGTGTTAGTGTAGGTAGGTAGTGTGTTTCTAGAAATTGTCCATTTCTTCTAGGTTTTTAAATTTGTTGGAATAAAATTTTTCATAATATTTTGTTATGATCCTCTTTATCTCAGTTAGTTCTATCAGCTTGAGGACTCTTATTGAGGAATCCTGACAGCAGGGCCTGTCACTCATCAAGAATCTGCCACTCTTGGCTTTGCAGTGCTGAGGGGCTCTGGAAGCTTCTCTGAGAAAAATAAGAACTCATCCTGAATGATTTCTCAGGATTAGGGAAGCTATACTACAGGCTTCACCAGTGCTGAAAGAAATACTCAGAGTCCTCAGAAGCCTGTTTCTCTGTGATAAGGAGATAAGACATGGCCCCATATTCCTGAAACCCAGCTGTTTTTAAAACCTCAGGGCCTATGCTTACTCACTTACTTAAACATATTGCCTCAACTATCAAAGACCACGTTTTTTTCTCCTGAAATCTAAAGCTTATCCCTGCCAAGGCCGCAAAACCCTACCTTAGAAACTCTTCAACACTGCAGGGATAGAACAAGCTCCAGAAATGCAACCTGTCTCCCTATCCCCCTTCGACCCTAGAATTACTGGAGTTTCCGCCTGTAACTCTCATCACTAAAATACTTTCACTTAAAAAAGACACTAATCCTAAGTCTGTCTCCACAGACCCCCAGATTGACCCAGTTGGATACCTCTTGTCTTAGTTTCCCAGGGCTGCCGTAACAAAATGACACAAATTGGGTAACTTTAAAGAACAGAAATTTATTCTCTTATAGTTCTGAAGGCTAGAAGTCCAAATTAATGAGTTGGCTGAGCCATGACCTCTCTCTGTTGGTTCTAGGGGAAGATCATTCTTTGTCTCTTCTAGCTTCTGGTAACCCCAGATGTTTCTTGGCATTCCTTGACTTGTAGATTTATCTTCACATACTCATTCTTCCTCTCATCTCCTTGTGCCTGTTCTCCTCTCTTACAAGGACAATATTCAGATGGAATTCGTACCCATCCTATTCCAATATGACTTCATGTTAACTAATAACATCTTCAAAGACCCTATTTCCAAGTAAGGTCACATTCACAGGTACAGGGTTAGGACTTCAACACATATCGTTGCAGACACAATTCAATCTATAACATCTGGTGTGGAGCCACTCATCCTATAAGTCTTCTTTAAGCTAGAGAAATCATTGTGAGATACAGCTCTGAAAACCAAGAAGCTAGCCCTGAGGAGCTGGATACCAACAATAGAGTACCACTCATCTCCTGGGTTGCATGAAGAGTTCAGTCTGCCAAGAAGCAAGAATTCTTTTGTACCTTAGGATATTTGCCCCAATATCTGTTCTGCACCTCTTTTTTCAGTAAAAGAACATGTGAAATCTAGCTGGGCATATGAACATCCAGAATAGATATCACCCAGCTGCCCTTGCACCTGAGAGCATCTGTGGTCTTGAGTTCTGGACTTGGGATGGAAGCATAGTGATGAGATTGCACCTTTGAGGTTGCACCTTTAAAGGAAAAGAGCAAACCTTCCAGTTCCCTTTTCCCCATCTTGCTGCTGAATATGATAGCACTTAATGGACCATGATGACAAAGACCACACCCTAGGATGGCAGATCAATAAGACAGCAGCAGCCTGTGTCCCAGCCATTGTGAAGTTGCCATATTTATCTTTGTCTTAATTTCCTAGTGCTTTCATAACAGAAATACCATAAATGGATATTTCACCTTCTAGTAGCTGCCAGCGATCCTTGGATTTCCTGGGCTTGTAGATGCCTTCCTCTTCCCCTTGTGTGTTTTTGTCTATTCTGCTCTTTTTGTAACTCAAAGCGATTAGGTTTAGGGACCCCCGCACCACCACCACCACACACACACACAGGTATTATTTCATTAACATAACAAAGAAAAACCCTTATTTCCAAATAGGGTATTATTTATAGGTACAGAAGTTAGGATTTCAATACATATTTTGGGAGTGGAGTACATTCAGTCCATAACTATCTTGAATTGCTTAAATGTATACTTCAATATTATCTTGTGTTAAGACACTCAAACTAATATAGAACAAATGATAGAAAAGTCTGTTAATTGTCTAACGGCAAGTTTTTTTCAGAAATAACCTTGGCAGGAAGGACAGGCTAAAACTATAGACCCAGCCTATGCTTTTTCTGATATGTGCCAGTCTTGGCTCCATGTTGTGACCTTAAAATTACACACTTCCTCCACAGCCTCATCTATCTTGAGACCAGAAGAATTAGATGGTGCCTGCCTACCACTGCTGACTGTTCTAATCAGGGCCACAATAGATGGATCCTGATAGAATGGGAGAAAAATGTGCACCAGAACCTTAAATAACTAAAACAAACAAGCAAACAAAACACACGTATGCACATAAACAAAACAAAACCAGACCTACTGGACTCGTTGAAATGGGAGGACTCCCCGAGACTATTGCCCTGAGGTACTCTTCAAACCTTGAACAGAAACTAATCCTTGAGGTCACTTTGTAGCTAAATAACAAATTGCCTCAAAAAATAATGAATATCACCTGTAAGTACTGTGCTCCTTTAAAAAATCACTTATATGAGACCAAACAGTCAACAATTATTTTAAAACAAAGATGAGAATGTAAGGGGGAAGGGAAATTAGACTAATGGAAATGGAACAACCAGAACAGAAACAATGAAAATGTTCTTGCATTGTGATGAATGTAACCCATGTCACTGAACAACTTGTGTAGAAATTGTTGAACGGGAACCTAAACCGTGTGTAAGTCTCCAATGAAAACACAATAAGATATTATTTAAATATATATATATATATAACCCCAAACCCATTGCCATCGAGTTTTCTGACTCATAGTGACCGTATAAAACAGACTAGAACTGCCCCATAAGGTTTCCAAGGAGCGACTGGTGGATTCGAACTGCCGAGCTTTTTGGTTAGCAGCCAAGCTCTTAATCACTGCACTAACCAGGGTTCCATATATATATGTATATGTGTGTATATATATATGTGTGTTTATATATATGTGTGTATATATATACATGTATGCATGTATATATATATATACCTTTCTTCTGTGGCCACAATTGCTGAACACTGCTCCAGTCAGAACTCTCATGACTAAGTTCCCTTCTGTGGTTTGACACAGGACTATCAGAGCCAACTCTGTACTCCTAGAGCCTTTCCTAGGAAACTCTGATTGGGTGGTGGCCTGTGGTCACAGTCCTTAGCCTTGTTCCTGAGGTTCTCTCCTGACTTCTGATAGAAAATAAGAACTGAAGACCAGACTTCAGAGACAACTGGTGAGTGTAGCCTTTTGATGAGACCAGCGTTTAGGAAATTCCTTATACTCAAATGAAGAGTGCCTTTATCATTAGATAGCTTGAAACTTATTCCGGTTACCACATGCATTATATAGGTATTCTCCATGCCCCAATAATTCCCAAACTGATAAATATATTCCTGCCTCTCATTTTAATGCGCTCAATCAATTAGTATTTTAGAAACCCCTACCAGTCAGTACTAGTTTGACTCTTCTAGCCCTGACTGTATTCTTTGATAAAGTGGTTGATGGAGGAGTTACACCTGGAATGGACTTTAAAGGTCACCTTGTCTACTGGTTTTCATACCTCATCCCTCAAAGCTGCCCCAATCTCTTTTTCCCAAGTTTCAGCCAAACTATCCCTGACTCTGATTTCATCTGTTTTGCATAGTACATGTTCAAATAAGATTCTGTTTGATAAAAGAATTCCTCAATTTAAAAGAAAAGTTTGAAAACATGGACCTACTCCATACTCTCTAAGGTTCCGGATGATTAAGTGACTTTCCTAAGGTCGTAGCAGAGGTAAGATCAGAACAAAATGTATCCAACGAAATAGAAGGCATGCCTAGTGCCACTTACAATATGCATGAAGAACTTCTTTCGTGTCTTCAACATATGTTGCACACGAAATTTAGCTGCAAAAGAGACTTCACTTACAATGTAGACTAGACTGGCTGGTCTTTATCTCCTACCAACTTGACAAAGTGGGAGGTAAGGAATCACAGGAATGAGACATGCTTTGTTAAACATCATCGTCTCTGTAAACAAGAGACCAACAATAAGGGCAAAACTTTACCCCTTCCTGCTGAGGGGATTACACATGAGATATGGTTATGTTGGGCAAATGTATGGGATAGTCAATTCTTTCTAAAGAAAAGAGTACCATAAGTGAAAATTTAAAAATATTTATGGAGTTTAAAATACTTCTGTGAAATACATTGCACTAATACTATAGGAAATAGAAAGTTGAAGAAGGCATAGGCCATGCTTCTAAGAAGCTTATAATACAGTAAGGAGCTAAGACAAATATACAAATAACCATAAGCTGGGTAATACAAATACTTACAGGCCAGGGTAAAAAAGCAGTACTGAAAGTTGTTTAGGGATTCAAAGGAGGGAAAAACAACATTTTGTTGGGGAAAATTAAAAAAAGGCTTTGTAATGGACTTTGTAAAAGATAGTTTAAAGAAGAGTGCCATGGCATGTTTTGAGGGGTGGATAGACTTTCAACAGGAATTGAGGGAGAGAAGGTCAAGATGCAAAGACACAAATGGGGACAATCACAAGTCGTATTCCAGAATGTTGAATTTAAGTAGAGAACAGATTGTATGAGGTAGTAGTAGGATGAAGGACTGAAAAAGTGAGTTAGGAACACATTGTGGGAACAGCCTAGAATGGCAAGCTGCAGAGCTTATGTTCTGATAACTAGAAAAGTACAGGAGAGTCATCAAAGGATTTTTCAGAGCAGTAGTTTTGGGAGGAAGGTTATATGGACAATTTCTCTGGGCCTTAGGTCCTCATATGCAAAATGAGGGGGTGTGCTACATGCTCTCTATACCTATGTACACTTTAAAGATTCCATGTTTAAAGGATTAAAGCACTGTTCCAGGAAGATTTATCTTATAGATTGTTCCCTCTCTCTCAAATGTCCCATTTCAAGGAGGACAGAGGCAAAAAGTATGGCTGTACCAATGAGGCACCATGGTATAACAAACTTAAAGATTGTGCAGTGGAGTTGGGTATAGAAGGGATTGAAACTAGGAGGATATTTAGAAACCTATTACAACAGTCCAGCTAGAAACTAGGACAGTCATGGGATTAGATGAACACTGGGAAAGCATGCTGGAAGGAGAATGTCCAGGATGTAAGCAATAGAGGGCAAATAAAGGCAGCCACTAACAGGGATGACTGAGCTTGCAATACTGAGCAATGAGAAGAACAATCGTGCTATTCACAGTAGCACTACAAGTCAGGTTGGAGCTGATGTAGCAGGAAACTATGGGTTTGGTCTGGGATCTGTTGATTTCATGGTACTAATGGCCACCTGGGTCAAGTCATCCAGTAGCCAGCTGGATTCGGTTAGAGCTCAGGCTACATTCCTAGGAATCATGATGGTGGCGACAGTTAAATTCATAGGTAAGAGAGAATGGGAGCAAGAGCTCTGAAGGAGCCCTTTGAGAGTGAAGCCACGGGAGATAACACAGGGAAGAAGAGACAGGGATAGATTGAATAAGGAGGTAAGGAGAACTAGATCCTACTGGGCTTGGGTGCCTGATAGTTTCTATTTGCTTCTCCAGGTCCACTCCCCCACCCTTCTCACTCTGTTCTCTGCCCCAGAGGCTGACTGTATGGCTCCATACCCTCTTGCTTCAGAATGAGTTTAGTCAAAGGAGAGGCTAGAAGGAGATCCAAAGGAGCAGGCAGAGTGACATCAAGATACTTACCCCAGCTCCCCACTGAAAGGTTGCCTTGGGCAGCTGTGTCCTTTATCCAAAGGTCATTCACTTCTGCTCTCAAGGTACCTGCTATGCATCATTCTCCTTACAAGCTCCATAACCTTCCCCTTCCTTTGTCCCTTTGGACCCAGAAGTGGTAACAGCTCTGCTGCCTCTGTATCTGAATTTCTTCCCTATCCCTTTTCGTTCCCCTAAGCCCTGTCCACACTTTTGTAACTAGTTCCCTGTAAACTCTCCTAAATTTTCCTAATTTGAATGTTTCATTTTTTTCCTGTTGGGATCCTGATTGATATACCCGGCAACAGTTTGAAAACCCTAACATGAACAGTTAGCGTTGACTAAGAGTATGACTGTGGACATTGAGATTGTCCTATTCCTAATCAATAGCTCCATTTATTTATTGGAATCAATAAATAATCTTAATTTTAGCCATAATTCTACCTACCCAGATCCTGCCATGTAATTAAATGAGAAGGGTCTTTGGTAATCAAATTAAGCTGCACCAAGGCCTAAAACCAATCCCCTGCTCTTTGATAAAGATGCTGATCTGCGCATGAAGAAAGTGAGCACACCTACAGATAAGAGGGAGAGTCTTGATCCTCTCAAGATGCTACCATAGAAGTCCTTCAGACTTACCGTCTCTCAGCCCCTGTGCTTTAATGCAATCAGCTGAAGCTATCCAGCTATCACTTGTAATTGGCCTTAACCTTGTTTCTGAAACCATTTTTGGCCCTAGGCAGGTGGGCATAATGTTATTCATTGATTTTGCACTGGGTCACTGTTACTACTGGTCGTGTACTAAGGTTGGAAACTCAGTCCCTAGGACTAGAGACATGCCCTGTACTCCCACTTCCAGGTTCTCTATTCTTACAGACCTTAGCATTCCACTCACTTGAAGTCTTGGGGATTGCTTGCATGCTCCCCAAATGAGTGGAGGCCCTGGATCTTGAGTACTGAGCCCAGTCAGCTCTCTTTGTCTTGAACTGATCTTTTGGTTGTGGATCTGCCTTATGCATTTCCATCTTCAGGTGCTCATTCTTAGAATCACAGATTGGCTCTGCTCTCCAATTCGCAGTTATGACCTAACCCTGCAGATCCATCTTCATTCCTGAGTCTGACAGGACATAACATGGCCCATTTCCTTGCCACACAAGTTCCCCAGGAGATGAGTGGTATTAAGTACAATTTTTACATTATGTTCTGTGTTTCACAATACTGTGAGCATAAATATTCCCTGTACATCAATTCAATAAGAGAGTTATTGTCCTCATTTTACCATGAGGTAGCAGAGGCTCAGAGATGTTAAGTAGCTTTCCCGAGGCAACTCAGTAGCAGAGGTGAAATTATCATAGGAAAGTTATTACAAATAGAAATTACTGCAATGCAAATAAGGGCATTTGAAGAATTCAAGGAGCCAGGTGATCATGGATTAGGGAGGAGATGGGCCATGAGGGACAGGTAGGAATGTGATAGGGCTTTATAGGGCTAGGAAGAGGAAAAGTAGACTTAGGTGGACTTTGAATGCTAGGTGAATGATTTGGCTTTATTAAGTTTTATAATATGCATATAACACCTGGGGCATGGTGGGCACTCAAATTACAATTCCCTTTATCTGTAGAAAGATTTTGGAAGTTGTTAAGTAAACTGAGTAGCATGATCAAAGCAATTCTTAGGGAAGAGTTTTTAGTAGTAGTGGTATGATGAATTAAAAGGAATGAGACATGGAGAAGGAAAATCAGTTAGAAATCGATTGCTATGCATCAGACATGAGAGAATAGATTGATCACTTACTATGTATCAGGCACAATTACACACTTTAGATACATTATCTTGTTTAATACTCATAACCACTCTGTAAAGTAGGCATCACCTGACCAATCAAAAAACAGAGAACCTCTCGCTCCTCCAAATTAACTTGCCTAAGATCTTCTAACTAGTTAATGGTAGAGATGGGATTCAAACCCAAGTCTGTCTAATTCCAGTCCATACTGTCATGAACAACGCGGGTAGTGACTGAAATAAGGAGAGAGATTCCAGGAACAATGTGGAATTGAAAGAATTTGGTAACTTGTCAGATGTACTAGGCACAGACAGAGACAAAGATAACTGCAAAGTTTTGAATCAGGATGAATTTTTAGCAGAAGAAAACTGTGGACATTCAAAAAAAAAAAAAGCGTAGTCCATATTAGAAGCTGGTTCAGAAGAGTCAGAGAGCTACATTTTTTAAATTAATTCACGAAATATTCATTTAATGATGACTGTGTGCCAGGCTTTGTTCTAGGCACTGGGGATACCTCAGTGAATAAAACAGACTAGAATCCCTGCAGCCACACTTTCCAGAGAAAAAAAGAAACAAAAAAGTAAAGTGCATATTATGTTAGTGATAAGGATTGTGGAGAAAAATCAAGTGGGAAAGGAGAATAAGGAGCATGCAGGGTCAGGGTGAGAGGGCGGCCATTTTAAACAGGGCAGTAAGGGAAGACCTCACTGAGAAGTCATTCAAACACAGACCTCAGGAAGGTGGGGGAGCAAATCCTACAGATGTCTGTAAGAAACGCATTCCAGCAAGAAGGAACAACAAGAGGAAGAGTGAGCAAGGGGACGGAGAGCAAGAGGCAGGTCAGAGGCCACGTTGTGTGAGACCTTATAGGTCATAAGAAATTTGGCTTCATTCTGAATGAAATGGAAAGACATTGGAGGATTTTGAGCAGAGCTGCGTTGTGATGTGATTCACATTTTAAGAGAATCACTCTGGCTGCTGTCTTTCAGTAGAGAGTGAAGTGGGGCTAGGGTGGAAGCATGGAGACCAGACGGGAGGCCACCGCCCAGGCAAGAGTTGATAATGATGGCCTGGACCAAGATGGAGGCAAGGAGAAGGGGTCAGATTCTGGATATAATCTGAAAATAGCTGAAAACATTTGTCGATTGTTTATATGTGAGATGTAAGGGAAAATACGTAAATTTAGAGTAGACTATTTGTATTTAAGTGGCAATATCTAATAGCTCTCAAGGACACTAAGACTAAAGGGCAAGCAATAGCAAGGACAATGTTGGAGTGAGAGAAACAGTACAATAGTGCCAGGTTAGGCCAATAAAGAGTTTCCAAAGAAAAGCATACAGCTAGAGAGCATAACAAAGACTAGGGAACCTTCAGAGATGTGAAGCTTTCACAGGAAGAAGAGGAAGCAAGAGATACGAGGAACAGGATAGTTGCTGTCATTAATTCCAATTTGCTAGATTTTGTACTTTGTGACTCAGTCTTTGAAAGAATATGAATCAACATAGTACTATCAGCGCTTATTTTGGAAGTGTCCTACTAATGGTGATGTTACTTGATCTTATTTGTAATTGAAGCATTTGATCATTTGAATCATCACTTAACGCATCTGGCAACTGAAAGAACTTTGATTTGAAAAATTGGAAGGACAATTGGCATTCATTTACTTTTTTAGTTCCTTTTGTTTCTGGCTGCCTAAATTGTACTTATGAAAAACGTGCTACATTCACCTGCGATAAGCTATTCTATTCTTCGCATGGGCACTAACCCAACCTCATTCTTGTTTGGATTCCCTTTTTTTTTTTTTTTTAATGTATAGAACACCAGGATGAAGTCACTGCTCACTTTTGGGTTTATAAATCCTTAATAGAAGTAAAACTGGCTTTCACTGGATTTTTCTTTACATGTTCAAAGGACACTAAATTATAGTTAAAAATGAGAGTTTTTAATTATAAGGCCCTCTGTGTGCAAAACAACAAATGTAAGATTTAGCCACAGAGTGAGAAGTTTCGTCTTTTACAGAAAGAAGCATTTACTATTCAGAAGGTTCCATGTCTGCAATGATAAGCTCAAGGCTTAGAGACCCCATGTAATTGTAGAGTATTCTGCAAATGTCCTCCAACTTGACTGTAATTTGGAGTTGATTTTTCCTCAAGGTACTAGGTCAGCAATAACCTCTTCTTGGCTGCATTTCATCAGCTATGATCACCATTGTGCAAATTCGTGGTTATAATTTGGTCAGGCCTCCTCTACATCTCTCCACCCTATAAACTGTCCCCCTTACACCTTCCCTTTCTATAGACCACACAAATTTCCCTCAAGCTGCGAATGCCCCCCAACTACTAACTCTCTTCTGCTGCTTTGTCTGCATAGATTTAATGACTGGGTACATGCTTACGTTATGACATTTCATCAGAGAGAAATATCTTCTAACACACAATGGGTTCTATCCTGAAATTTTTTAAATTTAGAAGCTTCAGGTTTCAAAAGTATATTTGCACATTCTCTCAGCAATTCTAAACAATGTAAAATGAAGGGATAGAGTGAACTCGTAATAGCAGTAACCGACATTTATTGAGATTTTACCATATGCCGAGAATTTTATATATTTTAACTTGTTTAGTCCTTACAACAATTCTATGAGGCAGCTGCTACTATTATGCCCAGTTTACATATGGGGCAACTGAGTCTCAGGTCATTTAATGAACATGCCCAAGGTCATATAGCCAGAAATTAAATTTGAACTCAGGCTATCTGGCTTCCCGTGCATGTTGCGCTCCTGCACTCCTCCACCTCTATACTTGTTCACAATGAACACTCATTTATTTGTAAAAGCTAGCTAGGGCCCATATGTTTCTCAAGGGTGACAGCATGACTGGCATTTTGGCTGGGATAATTCATGGCTGTGCAGGACAGTCCTACACTCTGCAAGACGTTTAATACTTCTATTTTCTGGCACTGAAAGTCAGTAGCTCACTGCCCACCCCTGCTCCTTTACTGAGAAACCAAAAATGTCCTCACACATTTCCAAATGTCTGCAGTGGAGAAGCACTAAGGGCAAAGTCATCATCAATTATAAATAAATTATATCCATATGTATGTATCTCAGAACTTTTCTAAAAGTTTTGTAAGTTTTTATAAATTTATAAATTTTTACAACTTTCATAATTTTAAAAACATACAATACACTGATATGTAATGGAAAGCATCAGGCTAGTAAATGAGGTGATTTTTTTGGTAATGCTCTCTTTTATTATTTGTGAATAAACAATTTTAAGGCTAAAAGATCTTGGATAGATTGACATTCATTATAAAGTAAGATAAATGCTACGGTTTATACCTCCTGCATAGCAAACTTTTCTTTCAATAGTGCAAAGGTAAACTTGAATTCAGCCTATGCCAAACCTCATGATTTTCTTCCTATATTTATTTTTGGCTGTCAAACTTCAAACCATTAGGAAATGCCCTTTTATCGCTCCAATCCCATAAAAAGTAAAAATACTAAGTTAATTAAAAAATAAATTTTGGGGTTTTGTATTTTCTTCTAAGTATGCTAGGCTCACTTTACTATACTTTGCAAAACTGGACGTAAATCTCCAAGACTATTACACAACTAAACCAGTTTATAAGCGTGAAATGTGGATTTTTCTTAACTCCATTTTTAAATGACTCTTATAACTATGCACTGAGCTATACAGTGGGAGAAATACTTAAGGAAGAAAAATAGTTGATTACAAGATGTATCTTGAAATAGATACACCTAGAAATTAAAGTTTTTTTTGGGGGGGGTTGCTTGGTGGTGCAGTGATTAAGAGTGTGGCTGCTAACCAAAAAGTCAGCAGTTTGAATTCACCAGCCGCTCCTTGGAAACCCTATGGGGCAGTTCTACTCTATCCTATGGTGTCTCCATGAGTCCTAATTGACTCAATGGCAACGGGATTTTTTTTTTTTTTAATTAAAGTACCCTTCTTCTTGTTGTGTGCTGTTGAGTCGCTTCCAGCTCATAGCAGTCCTACATGACAGAGTAGAACTGTCCCATAGGGTTTCCTAGGCTGTTTTCTCCTGCAGAGCAGCTAATGGTTTCGAACCATCACAGACCTTTCAGTTAGCAGTCGAGGACTTAACCATTGTACCACTAACCCGCTGCCATCAAGTACATTCCGACTCACAGTAACCCTATAAGACAGAGTAGAACTGCCCCATAGGGTTTCCAATGAACGGCTGGTAGATTCGAACTGCTGACCTTCTAGTTAGCAGGCAGCCAAGCTCTTAGTCACTGCGCCACCAGGACTCCGTTGTACCACTAGGGCTCCTTTATTAGAATAGCCTACCAGTCTTAAATAAAATATTTTATAGTAGAAACTGTGAAAGCCATAATCTGTGTTAGGTGGAGAAGAAAAACTAAAATATTTTCCACTAACAGAGGGCGACACAAAAGTGGTAAGACTGCACCCTGTCAAAGGTGGAAAACTTGAGACCCGGAAAAACAAGGCAGTCCCGTCGAGTTCCAGCTCTTGCAGGTTTCACTGTAAAATTTCATGCTGTATTTTAGGTATCATCAAGGAGACAACGATGTTTAATTGTTGTTCTTATTCTCTATTGCTTATTATATGTCTGTTTTGCAATATGCTGCCAGAGTTTGAACAACATAGTAGATGAGACACCTTGATGGCCCTAAGGACTTAAAATTTAGGACTTTTATTATTAGAACTATTTAACAATAATGTACAGATTTAAAATAAGAATTTCCCTTTGATAGCTGCAGTATGACACACCAACCTACATACTCTGTGGTATAGAAGTATTGAAATATCTAGTATAATTCAGACAAAACGACAGCAACTCAAAAAATGTTTTGGTAGTTTCTTGACGTGTGATTTATAGAAACTGCCCTGGAATATTTTTATACCTGAGAAAATAAGGCAGAATAAGCTTTAAAAAGTAGTTTATCCATCATGAAAGTATACATTATTATTTCATGTTTAAATCTACCATGCCAAACCCTTTCCCTTGGCCTTTCTCTGAGTAAGGCTAGGGCTCCCTGACATGGTTAGGGAAGCAGAGCCTTTGCCTAACCTGTAGCATAGCTAGTGCTTTCCAGGCCTTTTTTAAAAATGATTTTTAAAGTTTTTATTGGGTGAAAATATACATAAAACATACACCATCTCAACAATTTCTACCTGTACAGTTTAGTAACATTGATGACATTCTTCAAGTTGTGCAACTATTCTCACTATCCTTTTCCAAATTATTCCACAGCATTAACATAAACTCAATGCCCCTAAGCAAAAGCTCCCTCTTCCTCCCTCCCTTTCACCTCTGGTAACCACGAACCATCCTTGGTTTCTACATATTTGCTTATTTCATGTAGGTGAGATCATCATGAAGGCATATGACAGTAGGCTGTAGTGGAATTTCTGGTGGCTGACTGCTGGGGGAGTCTGCTTAGCCTGACCTGTGGAAAGCAGCAAACTCCTAATAAAATTATTTCTGAGTAGCTAATAGGTGTCAGAGTTCTCCATAAACGGAAAATGGTACTTCCCAAAGTATAAAATGATCTTGTTGGATGTCTTGGTGAGAAAAACAGAGGGCACTTTCACTTAAAATAAAAATTTTTGTAATTGCCGAAGATGGAACAGACTGAAGGGAGACTCTGAGTGATAACAAAAAATGAAAGGGTCAGAAAAAGCTCAAAATGAAAAAAAGTTGTATTGCTGTAAAACAAAGTTCTACCCATAGATGAGTTGGATAGGGGGTTTGGAATAAGGCATTTGACCTAACGTTTAACAAACACTTGAGCCTGCAATATGATGAGTATGTCATGGTCCCTGTGTACCTCTGCTAAGCACTGGGCCTGAGGAGTGAGCCGAGTGCTGCCAGAGCCTGAAGAAGGAGCACCTATCTGCGCAAGGGTCAGGGCGGGTTTTAAACTGGGTCTGGAATAGTGAGTAGGGGTTGGGCAAGGGAACAAAGGTGGAGAAGATGGCAAGTGGGGTACTGGGAGTGAAGGTGATGCAGAAATAGAGGGAGAACAGTATCAGCAAAACCAGGAAAGATACACAGTTGCCCTGAGAAACTAATATTTCAGTTTATTGAAAAGAGTAGACATTCTGTTAATGTGGAAATGGAATAAATATAAAACCAATTGGGTAGTAAGAGGATTCTGGAATGAAAATTGAGAAAAACTAGAAAGAGAGAGAAAATAAATAAGGACAGAGTAAAGAAAAAAAGAAAGGTGCCATCTGAATGGCTAAGAAGTTTGGAGAAAAACTGAAGGAATTAAACATGTGTATCTTATTGCAGTTACTTTTAAAGATATTTATGCCTGAACAAATTCTCCTTCACAACCAAACCTGACTTCAGCAGTGAGGATGCTGCCAAGGAAATGATAATGTTGACACAATCACTATAGGGATGAGCAGGAAACATGCTGAACTGGGGTTGGGTTGGGGTTGTGGCTTGGAGCTGGAAAAGGTGAAATTAGGTTAACTGAAATAATTTAAAAAAAGACACAGACTTAACTATAAATGATCGGATAAATCTAAGCAAAGAAAAAGTAAAAGTTTGAAAGAAAAAAGCATGCATAGGCTTCCTGGTGGAACTATGGTAGTTAAAAACTGCAATTTGAAATTTTATATATAAAATTAATTGGATAACTGAGTCAAGTATTTCGGTAATTTAGAGGAAAAAAAAGACAAATCTTATAATCCAGGGAAAAAGTTTGGGTTTGAACTTTGTAAATTGATTGACTTCATCATCTAATTACTCATTTCTTTATATTACATTGCTTGTATTGTCTTGGTTGTGTTTTGAAAAGCAAACCTGAACCAAAATCACACTTCACAGATCCGAAAATTAAAACATCTATTGACATCAAAGGAAGGTCACAAAATTGCTACAGGAAAAACCAAAAAGCTAAATCATGAGTGCACTACATTCTTAGGACATGGAGCAGAGAAAACAACATAGGCTTTAGAGTAAGAATGGGGTTTGAATGACAGCTCTGCAATCCCTCTGAAAGACACTTAGTCTCTCTGAACGTCTCCCTTCCACGTGACTCCCCTTACTGGTGTAATAACTACTCAGAGATAATTATAAATATTGAGAGAGGTAAGTATTTGTAAAACACTAAGCATGATGATTTCCTTCATAGAAGGATTTACTAAATTGCTAGACATACACAGCCCTCATATTTAGTTCATTTTAAAGAAAATATGTAGACAAAGGCCTTACATGAACTAATTTTTGCCCACTCGTTCTCAAGCAATTTATAAAATACAAGTCCAGTATAACAAAATATTGACTGTGTTTCAGTTTTCTGTTTTATCTTGGGATTTGATGGTATATGATGTACCACATGTGTGAGGCAGATGTTAGCATTAGGTGTTTTTATATCTATGAAATTCTGCTGACATTTTCTATTTCTGTATGGGAGAAATGGTTTAGTTTCTTATAAAATACATATTTGTCTCTTCTTGTTGCTTCACAAAATCAAATACCTTACATAAAACTTCCAGCATTGTCATTCTAATCAAAATGACTATAAGAAGCTGGAAATTGGTGAGAGCGAAATCAGAAATCCAACAATCCCCAAAGATACATCTTTGAAGGTCAGTATCTTTCTTTCATAACATATAAACAGTACAAATAAATACTTGTGGCAAAATTTTAATAGTTCAACAGATGTATCTTCTCAACATGTCACCAATTTGAACATGCTTTGTTATAATAAACTACATATTTTAATGCTAATTAAACACAACAAAACAAATATTTTCCAAGTCATATAATGTAAGGGAAGGAAAAAGTTCATTTATATTTAAAATTTTTGAGACTACAGTACCCCTTCATAGATTATTGACCATTGTCCAAGATGATAATCTGGTTAAGCAAATGATTTTTCAAAGTTGCCGTACCAATCAACAAAGTAAAAAGACAACCTACAGATTGGGAGAAAATTTTTGGGAACCATATATCAGATAAAGGCCTAATATCCAAAATACATATAAAACTTCTACCACTTAACAACAAAAATACAAAAATCCCAATCAAACAAAATGGGCAACGGGCTTGAACAGATAGTTCACCAAAGAAGATATTTAAATGGCCAATAAACACATGAAAGGATGCTCAACGTCATTAGCCATTAGAGAGATATAAATTAAAACCATAATGAGATATCCCTTCATCCCCATTAGACTAGCAGTGACCAAAAAAAAAAAAAAGGAAAACAACAGGTGCTGGCGAGTTTGTGGAGAAACTAGAACCCTCATCCTTTGCTGGTGGGAATGTTAAATGGTACAGCGACTGTGGAAAACAGTTTGCCATTTCCTCAAAAAGTTGAACATAGAATTACCATATTACCCAGGAATCCCAATCCTCGGTATATACCCAGAAGAAGTGAAGGCAGAAATATAAACAGAAACGTGTACACAATGTTCATTGAAATGCTTTTCGTAATAGCCAAAATGTAGAAAAAAACCGACACGTCCAACAGATGAATGGATAAACACAATGTGGTACATACATACAACAGAATATTATGCAGCCATAAAGAGAAATGAAGATCTGAGCCATGCCACAGCATGAATGAACCCTGAAAACATTTTGCTGACTGAAATAAGTCAGCTGCACAAGGACAAATACTATATGATCTTACGTGAAATAAGCAAATACATAGAAACCAAAGATTATTAATGGTTACCAGGGATGGGGGGGAGGGGAAGAGGGGGAGTATTTGTTTTGGGGGGACTGAGTTTATGTTAACAGTGGTGGAATATTTTGGAAAAGGATAGCAATAATGGTGGCACAACATGAAAAATGTAATCAATGTCATTGAATTGTGAATGTGTAAGTTGTGCTGGTGAATGTTTTGGTGTGTGTATTTTTACCACAATTAAAAAACAAAGTTGCCAAACCAATGTTTTAGTGTCAAATAACAGTTTAATAAACATTTTTCTACTAAAAATTCTTTTGTTACCCCACTGATATCTTTACGTGCATGACAACACTCCTTTACAACTCCTATGAAATACATTTGGAGACATAACCACTAGTTTCATTTTTTTAAAATAAGAACTACCAGTTTTCAGCACCGACTAGGTGTGAGGCACATGCTAGGCTCTACACACTTGCTCTTTTTACTCTTGGCAACAGCCCCACAGTGAGAGACGGCTAGTTGCCTTCCCAGCATTCATTATCTCTTTCTTCCTCAATTTTGTTGGAAGTGGCAATAAGTCCAGCCAAAACCCTACATTTCCCAGTCTCCCTTGTAGATAGGGGTGGCCATATGACAGAGTCGATCAGATGAAACAGGAAATTATTAGGTAAGGTTCCAGAAAATCTCCTTTTTAAGACAGGCCAGCTAAGCTGGCATGCTTTCTTTTCTCCTTCTCCTGACTTTTACCAAGAAATCAGACGTAATACTTGAAGTAAATTAGCTAATTACAAGTTGAAAGCACACATTAAGAATGGCTGAGCAAGCCTGGCTACCACCAATGACCGCCCTGACAGGGAACACAACAGAGAGTCCCTGATGGGGCAGGAGAAAAGTGGGGTGCAGAACTCAAATTCTAGTAAAAAGACCAGACGTAATGGTCTGACGGGGACTGAGGATCCCCAGAAAGCATGGCCTCCGGACTCTGTCAACCCAGAGCTAAAACCATCCTCGAGGCCAACTCTTCAGACAAAGATTAGACTGGACTATGGGACATAAAATGATACTTGTGAAGAGTGTGCTTCTTAGCTCAAGTAGATACAAGAGACTAAATGGGCAGCTCCTGAACAGAGGTGAGATGAGAAGGCAGAAAGGGTCAGGAGCCGGTTGAATGGACATGGGGAATCAGGGGTGGAAAGGAGGAGTGTGCTGTCACACTATAGGGAGTGCAACTAGGGTCACATAACAATGTATGTATAAATTTTTGTATGACAGACTAACTTGAATTGTAAACTTTCACTTAAAGTACAACAATTAAAAAAAAAAAAGTAACGAATGAGTGAGAAAACCTTATGTTCCTGAGGACACTGTGAAATCAGATGGACAAACAGGGCCTGGACGGCCTACTTCTGACATACGTGATGAAAATAACCCTTGTTGTGCAGGTTTCTAACTCACAGACCATGCAACTCTCAACTGATTCACCTGCAAGGAAGATGTTGACTCTTTTAATTCACTTACAGGAGACAACCCAATTGGTAGAAAATAGGAGAAAAATTTCATACATAGGTATCAGAATAATTAATGCTCTAATTTAAAAGTGCTTTTGGAGCTGTGGTGGCACAATGGTTAAGAGCTTGGCTGCTAGCCAAAAAAAAAAAAAAGGTTGGCAGTTCGAATCCACCAGCTGCTCCTTTGAAACCCTATGGAGCCGTTTCTGCTCTGTCCTATAAGGTCGCTATGCGTCAGAATCGACTCAACAGCAATGGGTTTGGTTTTTTTTTAGGGTTATGAAGACTTGCCCAAGGTGAAAATTTATTGAAATAACATTAAGGGAAATGTTTATTTAGCACCTAAGATTGTATCTTCCCCATGACATAGAAAAATCTTAATCCAAGGATCTCAAACCATTGAGTCGAGTTGATTCTGACTCATAGCGACCCTAAAGGACAGAGTAGAACTGCCCCGTAGGGTTTCCAAGGAGGAGCCGGTGGATTTGAACTGCCAACCTTTTGGTTAGCAGCCGTGGCACTTAACCACTACGCCACCAGGGTGTCCTTTATAACTCTAGTCCTCAGTTTATCCATTTTTGATACAAGAGAATTGCACTAGACGATTTCTACGATTTCTTGCAGAGAGAAATATTAAAATTCTGTACACGCTGGCCTGTCGTGAAACAACAACAGAAGCAACTTGGTTCCTATGTGCATAATTCCTGATAGTGTTCTGACTACAAGCGAGGAAGAAACGGTCACAATACAAGATTTAATACATAAGAGTCACACTGTCCCCAAGACTTAGAGGAATTATCTAAGCAGACATGTAGTATTACTCTCTGTATTTAGGTTTAACATAAAAGTGCTGAATGCAGTCACTGAAAGAACACGGACTCTGGTCTTGATTTTTACTTTTCCAGAGACATTGTTAGTGGTTTTTTTTTTCTTTAGAAAGAATGAACAACACTGTTATACAAATACAATACAGGTTATAAAGTAAATTCCTCTTACCAAATTCTAGTAGGTGATTGATTGATTAAAAAAGTCAGTTAAAGCAGAGAAATTAAAAAATGATGCATACATATCTTAACCTTTTTATTTTAACTTAAAATGCAAATGTACTTCATTTGCCAATTTTTCAAAGTTAAGAATACTTGTAGACTTTTAAGAACTTTTTCCAGGCTTTTGCAGTTGTCTTGCTTACACCTAATCTGACAGGAGTCTCTTTAGTGATTTTTATGTTCATATTTCATTGGCTTATATAATAGTTAAAGAACATAATGACAATAACAAGTTCAACTGGTATAAACTGGTTTGAGGAAAAATGCAATTGACTCAGTAAGCATGAAACCTGTAATGGGAGCAGGGCTTCACGAGTACACTGGAGAACTTTACTAGGTGAGGCTATACTGTGCTATGGGCTTGTTTTAATGAGGGAACAAGGAGCATCAGTTATTCTGGCAAATTAGTTAAGTGGATGTCATGAGAGCTTCTTTTGAGCACATCATCAATGATAGACATTGCATAACAAGATGCTATTTTATTTTATTCACTGTTTTAGAACATGGGTCTTTGGAGATGAGTGAACAGAATATTAAAATGATAATCTCACTAACATCCTAGAAGCGCTCACCCCTTTATCCTTCCCAGCTTGTTCTTATGCGAAAACTCCTGCCTTAGATGACATTTTGTGGTCTCCCTGTCATTTTCCTCTTTGCCTGAGTCTCGGCCTTGTTTGCATGCCAGGTAGCCCAGTTCCTATAGTCTTCATAGGGATTGAGGCTCTGATCCTAAGCCCCAACTCCCATGGATGGATCAATGATGCCTACTGTCAGCATTATGCCTCTGGATTCATACCCAGGTTCTAGTTCCATTCTGGTTTGTGATTTTGGTCTATGTTACTTAATATTAAACAAACAAAAAAAACCTGGTTGCCGGCGAGTTGATTCCAACTCAGTGACCTCATATGTTACAGAGTAGAACGGCTCCATAGGGTTTTCTTGGCTGTAATCTTTATGGAGGCAGATAGCCAGGCCTTTCTTTCACAGTACTGCTAGGTGGGTTCAAACTGGCTTTTCGTTAGTACCCAAGAGAAAACCATTTGTGCCACCCAAGGGCCTACTTAATATTACTTGGTCCTTTGCCAAAAAAGTTGGGAACAAAAGTAACCTTGTTAGAAGATTAAACGAACAGGGAAAGCCTAGCAGAGTGCCTGGCACAAGCAGAACATCAAATGTTTTCTTCCCACTTCCCATTTGATCGTGCCTGTTACTTCCCACCACGTTCCTGACCCAGAGCTCTGAACACTTACCAGGGATGCTTGTTGAATCTCCTCGAAGTTGACCACCTGCCTGCTGGGATCTCTGCCCATCAAGAGCCCAGATGATCTGCTTGCTTGTCCTCACTATCCCTATCAGCCACTATAAGGTTTTCCCTGGATCACTGAGGTTGGCCCTTTCCCTGAATCACTGGGCAGCTTGGGCATGCCTGGGTAGTCGCCCTCTTCCCATACCTTCCTCAGCATCTGTAAAATGGTAGTAGTAATAGCATCAGAACCTGTCTTACTTCAGGGGTGATAATGAGAATCCAGATTAGCCCAAGGCTAATTAGCCCAAACTTTTTACTAATTCTGACACAGCTATCTCTCCCACAACACTTCTCTTCTGGGTTCAATAATCCATTGCAATGGCCATACAGAACTCATAGACCACACTTACAATTAAGTGGTTTATTAAGGAAGTAACAGGGTATAATTTGGGATCAAGATTAACAGGCTACCACCCAGGATCAGGATCAGGAAGCATGTAGGCAAAGTCTGGAAGGCTCCCCCAAAGTGTAGAGCCCATCTCTCCCTTCTTCATTGTAGGACAGCTCTCATCTCCTCTGGGCTGTGTAAGTAAGCAGGCCCTTCTTTCTGCCATTCAAATCCCATCTCAGCTGCGCAGGCCTCCTCTTGGCCCCCTCAGGGCAGGTCTCCTCTCGGCCTCTTGAGGGCAGGCCTCCTCTCGGCCCTCTCAGGACAGGTCTCCTCTTGGCCTCCTGAGGACAGGCCTCCTCTCGGCCCTCTCAGGGCAGGTCTCCTCTCGGCCCCCTGAGGACAGGCCTCCTCTCGGCCCCCTCAGGGCAGGTCTCCTCTCGGCCTCCTGAGGACAGGCCTCCT